>NW_027139098.1:17500-22348 GCF_035084215.1 Heptranchias perlo | reverse complement strand
TCCTTTAGGACTTCACCGCGGCACATTGCTTTAGCCTCCTGGTTAATCATTTCACCCCTTTTAATCCTTTTTCCCACTTTGGGTTGGACAGTTCACCCAGCTACTGGTTAACCATTTCCCCTTTGGGACTTAAGTCTCTGAGCATTCTTTTGTGATTCTGGTTCACCATTTGTCCCTTTTTAAAAGATATTGCTGCTTTTGATTAAACCTTTCCCTGCTTTGCGGTCGACCTATTCCTCTTTCAGACTTCATCGCCGCACCTTGTTTTCGACATCTGGTTCAACATTTCTCCCCTTTTAATCCTTTTTCCCACTTTTGGTTAAGCAGTTCACCCAGCTTCTGGTTCACCATTTGCCCCTTTTTACTGAATTTTTCTGCTTTTGTTTAATCATTTCCCTGCTTTGCGGTCGACCTATTCCTCTTTCAGACTTCATCGCCGCGCATTGTTTTCGACATCTGGTTAAACATTTCTCCCCTTTTAATCCTTTTTCCCACTTTTGGTTAAGCAGTTCACCCAACTTCTGGTTAACCATTTGCCCCTTCTTACTGAATTTTTCCGCTTTTGTTTAATCATTTCCCTGCTTTATGGTCAACCTTTTCCCCTTTAGGACTTCGCCGCCGCACTTTGCTTTCGCCTTCTGGTTAATCATTTCACAACATTTTAATCCTTTTTCCCACTTTTGGTTAAACAGTTCACCCAGCTTCTGGTTAACCATTTGCCCCTTTGGGACTTAAGTCTCTGAGCATTCTTTTGGGATTCTGGTTCACCATTTGTCCCTTTTTAAAAGATATTGCTGCTTCTGTTTAATCCTTTCCCTGCTTTGCGGTCAACCTTTTCCTCTTTCAGACTTCATCGCCGCGCATTGTTTTCGACATCTGGTTCAACATTTCTCCCCTTTTAATCCTCTTTCCCACTTTTGGTTAAGCAGTTCACCCAACTTCTGGTTCACCACTTGCCCCTTTTTACTGAATTTTTCTGCTTTTGTTTAATCATTTCCCTGCTTTCCGGTCAACCTTTCCCTCTTTCAGACTTAATCGCCGCACATTGTTGTCGACTTCTGGTTGATCAGTTCACCCCTTTTTTATCCTTTTTCCCACTTTGGGTTAAGCAGTTCACCCAGCTACTGGTTAACCATTTCCCCTTTGGGACTTAAGTCTCTGAGCATTCTTTTGGTTCTTTTGGGATTCTGGTAAACCATTTGTCCCTTTTTAAAAAATGCTGCTGCTTTTGTTTAATGCTTGCCCTGCTTTGCGGTCGATCATTTCACCCCTTTTAATCCATTTTTGCCACTTTGGGTTAAACAGTTCACACAACTTCTGGTTCACCATTTCACATTTCGGAACTTTTATTCCCACCATTACTTTGGGCTTCTGGTTCATCATTTCACGCTGTTTTACAAATCTTTGCCGCTTCACTTTTAATCCACAAACCGTGGCTCGCTTTCGGGTGGGGGGGGGGTAGCGGGTTTGGGCCGGGCACTCGACATCCCGGTGTGCGACCGGGTTCGTTCTGGTACCGCTCGGTGCCCCTCGTCCTGCTCTTGCCGCGGAAGCAAACCAGACGACCGTCGGTCTCACGCCCGAGGGGAGAGGAGGCGGAAAGCGGTTTGCAGCCTTTCGCTGTACCTCCGGCGGGCAGCGCCGCACCTCCGAGTGCTCGGTACCGTTCGCTGCGCCTCGTCCGGCCGCACGCAGCGAGCCAAACCCGGAGGAAATCGGCCTGTGCCTTCTCGAGATATGGGCCTCCGGGTGGGACGGACAAACCGGGGCCCCGAGCTCGCTTTCGGCGGCCCGGCACTCGACTTCCCGGTGTCCGAACGTGATCCTTCCGGTACCCTTCGGTGCCCCTTGCCCGACTCCAGCTCCCGTGCTGAAGCGGAGTCGGTCGGCCTGACGGCCGCCGAGTTAGCCAGCGGAAAGCGGTGCGCAGCCTTTCGCTTGCAGCTCCGGCGGGCAGCGCCGCACCTCCGGCTGCTCAGTGCCGTCCGCTGCTCCCCTTCCGGCTGCACGCAGCGAACCATACCCGGAGGAAATCGGCCTCGGCCTTCCGGAGATATGGGCCTGCGAGTGGGACCAATAAATCGGTGCACATTTCCGGCTCGGTTTCCGGCCTCGGCACTATCAGTTCACGCCGTCCGACCGACGTCGTTCTGGCACGGTTCCGTTGCTCCTTGATCCGGTCCAGCCACGGTAATCAGCCGAAGATGGTGGGGGGGGGACACATTGCCCGCCGAGTTAGCCGGAGGAAATCGGCCTCGGACTTCCTCAGATATCAGCCTCCGGGTGGGACAGACAAACCGGGGACCCGAGCACGCTTTCGGCGGCCCGCTGGTCGACTTCCCGGTGTGCGACCGGGTTCGTTCCGGTACCGTTCGCTGCCCCTCGTCCTGCTCTAGCCGCGGAGACAAACCCGACGACCGTCGGTCTCACGCCCGCGGAGGGAGGTGGCGGAAAGTGGTTTGCAGCCTTTCGCTGTACCTCCGGCGGGCAGCGCCCGACCTCCGAGTGCTCGGTACCGTCCGCTGCGCCTGGTCCTGCCGCACACAACGAGCCATACCCGGTGGAAATCGGCCTGTGCCTTCCAGAGATATGGGCCTCCGGGTGGGACGGACAAACCGGGGCCCCGTGCTCGCTTTCGGCGGCCCGCTAGTCGACTTCCCGGTGTGCGACCGGGTTCCTTCCGGTACCGTTCGCTGCCCCTCGTCCTGCTCTAGCCGCGGAAACAAACCCGACGACCGTCGGTCTCACGCCCGCGGAGGGAGGCGGCGGAAAGTGGTTTGCAGCCTTTCGCTGTACCTCCGGCGGGCAGCGCCCGACCTCCGAGTGCTCGGTACCGTCCGCTGCGCCTGGTCCGGCCGCACGCAACGAGCCATACCCGGAGGAAATCGGCCTGTGCCTTCCGGAGATATGGGCCTCCGGGTGGGACGGACAAACCGGGGCCCCGAGCGGTGGCACCCTGCTCGCTTTCGGCGGCCCGGCACTCGACTTCCCGGTGTGCGAACGTCATCGTTCCGGTACCCTTCGGTGCCCCTTGCCCCACTCTAGCTCCGGTGCTAAAGCGGAGTCGGTCGGTCTCACGGACGCCGAGTTAGCAGGCGGAAAGGGGTGCGCAGCCTTTCGCTGTCACTCCGGCGGGCAGCACCGCACCTCCGAGTGCTCGGTACCGAACGCTGCGCCTCCTCCTGCCGCACGCAACGAGCCATACCCGGAGGAAATCGGCCTCGGCGTTCCGGAGTTATCCGCCTCCGAGTGGGCCTGACCAAGCGGGGTGAACTGGAAATCATTAACCAACGTACTTCCATGTTTTCACCCGCAGAGGGCAGCACTCTCTTCTCCGTTTTAAACTGGGCCGACCCGGCTCCGTTTCGAGACCCGGCACTCGACTTCCCGGTGTGCGACCGGGTTCGTTCCGGTACCGTTCGCTGCCCCTCGTCCTGCTCTAGCCGCGGAACTAAACCCGACGACCGTCGGTCTCACGCCCGCGGAGGGAGGCGGCGGAAAGTGGTTTGCAGCCTTTCGCTGTACCTCCGGCGGGCAGCGCCCGACCTCCGAGTGCTCGGTACCGTCCGCTGCGCCTGGTCCGGCCGCACACAACGAGCCATACCCGGAGGAAATCGGCCTGTGCCTTCCGGAGATATGGGCCTCCGGGTGGGACGGACAAACCGGGGCCCCGAGCGGTGGCACCCTGCTCGCTTTCGGCGGCCCGGCACTCGACTTCCCGGTGTGCGAACGTCATCGTTCCGGTACCCTTCGGTGCCCCTTGCCCCACTCTAGCTCCGGTGCTAAAGCGGAGTCGGTCGGTCTCACGGACGCCGAGTTAGCAGGCGGAAAGGGGTGCGCAGCCTTTCGCTGTCACTCCGGCGGGCAGCACCGCACCTCCGAGTGCTCGGTACCGAACGCTGCGCCTCCTCCTGCCGCACGCAACGAGCCATACCCGGAGGAAATCGGCCTCGGCGTTCCGGAGTTATCCGCCTCCGAGTGGGCCTGACCAAGCGGGGTGAACTGGAAATCATTAACCAACGTACTTCCATGTTTTCACCCGCAGAGGGCAGCACTCTCTTCTCCGTTTTAAACTGGGCCGACCCGGCTCCGTTTCGAGACCCGGCACTCGACTTCCCGGTGTGCGACCGGGTTCGTTCCGGTACCGTTCGCTGCCCCTCGTCCTGCTCTAGCCGCGGAACTAAACCCGACGACCGTCGGTCTCACGCCCGCGGAGGGAGGCGGCGGAAAGTGGTTTGCAGCCTTTCGCTGTACCTCCGGCGGGCAGCGCCCGACCTCCGAGTGCTCGGTACCGTCCGCTGCGCCTGGTCCGGCCGCACACAACGAGCCATACCCGGTGGAAATCGGCCTGTGCCTTCCGGAGATATGGGCCTCCGGGTGGGACGGACAAACCGGGGCCCCGAGCTCGCTTTCGGCGGCCCGCTAGTCGACTTCCCGGTGTGCGAACGTCATCCTTCCGGTACTCAACCGTGCCCCTTGCCCCACTCTAGCTCCGGCGGTAAAGCGGAGTCGGTCGGTCTCACGGACGCCGAGTTAGCAGGCGGAAAGCGGTGCGCAGCCTTTCGCTGTCACTCCGGCGGGCAGCATCGCACCTCCCAGTGCTCGGTACCGTCCGCTGCGCCTGGTCCGGCCGCACACAACGAGCCATACCCGGAGGAAATCGGCCTGTGCCTTCCGGAGATATGGGCCTCCGGGTGGGACGGACAAACCGGGGCCCCGAGCGGTGGCACCCTGCTCGCTTTCAGCGGCCCGTCACTCGACTTCCCGGTATGCGAACGTGATCGTTCCGGTACCCTTCGGTGCCCCTTGCCCCACTCTAGCTCCGGTGCTAAAGCGGAGTCGGTCGGT
>NW_027139098.1:0-5000 GCF_035084215.1 Heptranchias perlo | reverse complement strand
GGCTTAAAAGTCGGTTGGGCGGCAGCCCGGGTCGGTCTCTGCAGACCTGGAGGCGCTGGACACAAGTCTGGTAAACAGGCTAAGTCTCGACATGCCACCTCTTACTATCCTGCAGGTACCCCGCCAATCCCCCCGGAACCGGCTGGCAATTGGCGAATCAGCGGGACGAATTTGAATTCGTGACCGACTTTCTGACACCGAATCGCCGCAAACGCGTTTCGATTTTTCGGCTTCGGTACCTCCCATCAGACTTTGACTGGCCATATCTCCGGACTCACGTGTCGCAGCCGGGACCTTCAGGCACCGTTCGACGCGTCTACCCCTGCCCCGTCGAATGGCGCCCCTCGCGGTGTGGTCCGATTTCCGCATTTTGGTCAGATTTGCCTCCAAAATTTTCAGATTGAGTTGACGAATGCCCCCTACGGGGTAACCTCTTGCCCTTTCGGACCTGGTCCCTGTGACTTAATTTCCGCCTTTTGCTCAATCGTTTCCCCATTTATAATTAATTTTAAAAATCTGGTTACTCAGTTCTGGTTTACCAGTTCCCTCTTCGGACTTAGTTTTTGGTTAATCATTTCCGGTTCACCAGTTCCCGTTTTGGACTTAGTCTCTGCGGGCCGTTTCTCATCTTTTGGTTCATCAGTTCCCCTCTTTTAATAATTTTTTGGCTGCTTTCGTTTGATCATTTCCCTGCCTTCTGGGTAACTTTTCCACCTTAGGACTTCATCGCCGCACATTGTTTTCGACTTCTGGTTGATCATTTCACCCCTTTTAATCATTTTTGTAACTTTTGGTTAACCATTTCACCCAGCTTCTGGTTAACCATTTCCCCTTTGGGACTTAGTCTGTGAGCATTCTTTTGGGATTCTGGTTAACCATTTGCCAATTTTTAAAAAATGTTGCCACTTTTGTTTAATGCTTTCTGGTCAACCTTTCCCTCTTTCAGACTTCACCGCGGCACATTGCTTCAGCCTCCTGGTTAATCATTTCACCCCTTTTAATCATTTTTGCAACTTTTGGTTAACCATTTCCCCCAGCTTCTGGTTAACCATTTCCCCTTTGGGACTTGGTCTCTGAGCATTCTTTTGGGATTCTGGTTAATCATTTGCCAATTTTTAAAAAATGTTGCCACTTTTGTTTAATGCTTTCTGGTCAACCTTTCCCTCTTTCAGACTTCACCGCGGCACATTGCTTCAGCCTCCTGGTTAATCATTTCACCCCTTTTAATCATTTTTGCAACTTTTGGTTAACCATTTTCCCCCAGCTTCTGGTTAACCATTTCCCCTTTGGGACTTGGTCTCTGAGCATTCTTTTGGATTCTGGTTAATCATTTGCCACTTTTTTAAAAATGTTGCCACTTTTGTTTAATGCTTTCTGGTCAACCTTTCCCTCTTTCAGACTTCACCGCGGCACATTGCTTCAGCCTCCTGGTTAATCATTTCACCCCTTTTAATCATTTTTGCAACTTTTGGTTAACCATTTCCCCCAGCTTCTGGTTAACCATTTCCCCTTTGGGACTTAGTCTCTGAGCATTCTTTTGGGATTCTGGTTAATCATTTGCCAATTTTTTAAAAATGTTGCCACTTTTGTTTAATGCTTTCTGGTCAACCTTTCCCTCTTTCAGACTTCACCGCGGCACATTGCTTTAGCCTCCTGGTTAATCATTTCACCCCTTTTAATCATTTTTGCAACTTTTGGTTAACCATTTCCCCCAGCTTCTGGTTAACCATTTCCCCTTTGGGACTTAGTCTCTGAGCATTCTTTTGGGATTCTGGTTAATCATTTGCCACTTTTTTAAAAATGTTGCCGCTTTTGTTTAATGCTTTCCCTGCTTTGTGGTCAACCTTTTCCCCTTTAGGACTTCACCGCGCACATTGCTTCAGCCTCCTGGTTAATCATTTCACCCCTTTTAATCATTTTTGCAACTTTTGGTTAACCATTTCCCCCAGCTTCTGGTTAACCATTTCCCCTTTGGGACTTGGTCTCTGAGCATTCTTTTGGGATTCTGGTTAATCATTTGCCACTTTTTAAAAAATGTTGCCGCTTTTGTTTAATGCTTTCCCTGCTTTCTGGTCAACCTTTTCCCCTTTAGGACTTCACCGCAGCACATTGCTTTAGCCTCCTGGTTAATCATTTCACCCCTTTTAATCATTTTTGCAACTTTTGGTTAACCATTTCCCCCAGCTTCTGGTTAACCATTTCCCCTTTGGGACTTAGTCTCTGAGCATTCTTTTGGGATTCTGGTTAACCATTTGCCAATTTTTTAAAAATGTTGCCACTTTTGTTTAATGCTTTCTGGTCAACCTTTCCCTCTTTCAGACTTCACCGCCGCACATAATTTTCGACTTCTGGTTGATCATTTCACCCCTTTTAATCATTTTTGCAACTTTTGGTTAACCATTTCCCCCAGCTTCTGGTTAACCATTTCCCCTTTGGGACTTAGTCCCTGAGCATTCTTTTGGGATTCTGGTTAATCATTTGCCACTTTTTTAAAAATTTTGCCGCTTTTGTTTAATCGTTTCCCTGCTATGTGGTCAACCTTTTCCCCTTTCAGACTTCATCGCCGCGCATTGTTGTCGACTTCTGGTTAATCATTTTTCCCCTTTAAATCTTTTTTTGCCACTTTTGGTTAACCATTTCACCCAGCTTCTGGTTAACCATTTGCCCCATTTTACTGAATTTTTCCGCTTTGGTTTAATCATTTCCCTGCTTTCTTGTCAACCTTTTCCCCTTTTGGACTTCGCCGCCGCACTTTGCTTTTGCCTTCTGGTTAAACATTTCTCCCCTTTTAATCCTTTTTCCCACTTTTGGTTCACCAGTTCACCCAGCTTCTGGTTCACCATTTCCCCTTTGGGACTTAAGTCTCTGAGCATTCTTTTGGGATTCTGGTTAACCATTTGCCACTTTTTAAAAAATGTTGCTGCTTTTGTTTAATGCTTTCCCTGCTTTCTGGTCAACCTTTTCCTCTTTCCGACTTCATCGCCGCACCTTGTTTACGACATCCGGTTAAACATTTCTCCCCTTTCAATCCTTTTTGCCACTTTTGGTTAAGCAGTTCAACCAGCTTCTGGTTAACCATTTGCCCCTTCTTACTGAATTTTTCTGCTTTTGTTTAATCATTTCCCTGCTTTATGGTCAACCTTTTCCCCTTTAGGACTTCGCCGCCGCACTTTGCTTTCGCCTTCTGGTTAATCATTTCACAACATTTTAATCCTTTTTCCCACTTTTGGTTAAACAGTTCACCCAGCTTCTGGTTAACCATTTGCCCCTTTGGGACTTAAGTCTCTGAGCATTATTTTGGGATTCTGGTTAACCATTTGCCACTTTTTAAAAAATGTTGCCGCTTTTGTTTAATCGTTTCCCTGCTTTCTGGTCAACCTTTTCTCCTTTAGGACTTCGCCGCCGCACTTTGCTTTCGCCTTCTGGTTAATCATTTCACCCCTTTTAATCCTTTTTCCCACTTTTGGTTAAACAGTTCACCCAGCTTCTGGTTAACCATTTGCCCCTTTGGGACTTAAGTCTCTGAGCATTCTTTTGGGATTCTGGTTCACCATTTGTCCCTTTTTAAAAGATATTGCTGCTTCTGTTTAATCCTTTCCCTGCTTTGCGGTCAACCTTTTCCTCTTTCAGACTTCATCGCCGCGCATTGTTTTCGACATCTGGTTCAACATTTCTCCCCTTTTAATCCTCTTTCCCACTTTTGGTTAAGCAGTTCACCCAACTTCTGGTTAACCATTTGCCCCTTTTTACTGAATTTTTCTGCTTTGGTTTAATCATTTCCCTGCTTTATGGTCAACCTTTTCCCCTTTAGGACTTTGACGCGGCACATTGCTTTCGCCTTCTGGTTAATCATTTCACCCCTTTTAATCCTTTTTCCCACTTTTGGTTAAACAGTTCACCCAGCTACTGGTTAACCATTTCCCCTTTGGCACTTAAGTCTCTGAGCATTCTTTTGGATTCTGGTAAACCATTTGTCCCTTTTTAAAAAATGCTGCTGCTTTTGTTTAATGCTTGCCCTGCTTTGCGGTCGATCATTTCACCCCTTTTAATCCATTTTTGCCACTTTGGTTAAACAGTTCACACAACTTCTGGTTCACCATTTCACATTTCGGAACTTTTATTCCCACCATTACTTTGGGCTTCTGGTTCATCATTTCACGCTGTTTTACAAATCTTTGCCGCTTCACTTTTAATCCACAAACCGTGGCTCGCTTTCGGGTGGGGGGGGGGTAGCGGGTTTGGGCCGGGCACTCGACATCCCGGTGTGCGACCGGGTTCGTTCTGGTACCGCTCGGTGCCCCTCGTCCTGCTCTTGCCGCGGAAGCAAACCAGACGACCGTCGGTCTCACGCCCGAGGGGAGAGGAGGCGGAAAGCGGTTTGCAGCCTTTCGCTGTACCTCCGGCGGGCAGCGCCGCACCTCCGAGTGCTCGGTACCGTTCGCTGCGCCTCGTCCGGCCGCACGCAGCGAGCCAAACCCGGAGGAAATCGGCCTGTGCCTTCTCGAGATATGGGCCTCCGGGTGGGACGGACAAACCGGGGCCCCGAGCTCGCTTTCGGCGGCCCGGCACTCGACTTCCCGGTGTCCGAACGTGATCCTTCCGGTACCCTTCGGTGCCCCTTGCCCGACTCCAGCTCCCGTGCTGAAGCGGAGTCGGTCGGCCTGACGGCCGCCGAGTTAGCCAGCGGAAAGCGGTGCGCAGCCTTTCGCTTGCAGCTCCGGCGGGCAGCGCCGCACCTCCGGCTGCTCAGTGCCGTCCGCTGCTCCCCTTCCGGCTGCACGCAGCGAACCATACCCGGAGGAAATCGGCCTCGGCCTTCCGGAGATATGGGCCTGCGAGTGGGACCAATAAATCGGTGCACATTTCCGGCTCGGTTTCCGGCCTCGGCACTATCAGTTCACGCCGTCCGACCGACGTCGTTCTGGCACGGTTCCGTTGCTCCTTGATCCGGTCCAGCCACGGTAATCAGCCGAAGATGGTGGGGGGGGGACACATTGCCA
>NW_027139097.1:0-22361 GCF_035084215.1 Heptranchias perlo | reverse complement strand
TTCTCTTTCTCTCTCTCTCCGTGTGTGAGGGGGATGTACAGGTGAGACTCTTGTCTCCTGCTCTCTCTATCTCTCTCTGTGTGTGAGAGGGATGTACAGGTGTGAATCCTGTCTCCTGCTCTCTCTCTCTCTCTCTCTCTCTGTGAGAGGGGATGTACAGGTGTGAATCCTGTCTCCTGCCTCTCTCTGTACAGGTGTGAATCCTGTCTCCTGCTCTCTCTCTCTCTCTCTCTCTGTGTGAGAGGGATGTACAGGTGTGACTCCTGTTTCCTGCTCTCTCTCTCTCTCTCTCTGTGAGAGGGATGTACAGGTGAGACTCCTGTCTCCTGCTCTCTCTCTCTCTCTCTCTGTGAGAGGGATGTACAGGTGAGACTCCTGTCTCCTGCTCTCTCTCTCTCTCTCTCTGTGTGAGAGGGATGTACAGGTGTGACTCCTGTCTCCTGCTCTCTCTCTCTCCGTGTGTGAGAGGGATGTACAGGTGTGACTCCTGTCTCCTGCTCTCTCTCTGTGTGAGGGGGATGTACAGGTGTGACTCCTGTCTCCTGCTCTCTTGCTCTCTCTGTGAGAGGGATGTACAGGTGTGACTGCTGTCTCCTGCTCTCTCTCTCTCTGTGAGAGGGATGTACAGGTGTGACTCATGTCTCCTGCTCTCTCTCTCTCTCTCTCTCTCTCTGTGAGAGGGATGTACAAGTGTGACTCCTGTCTCCTGCTCTATCTCTCTCTCTCTCTCTCTCTGTGTGAGAGGGATGTACAGGTGTGACTCCTGTCTCCTGCTCTCTCTCTCTCCGTGTGTGAGAGGGATGTACAGGTGAGACTCCTGTCTCCTGCTCTCCCTCTCTCACTCTCTCTGTGTGTGCGGGGGATGTACAGGTGTGATTCCTGTCTCCTGCTCTCTCTCTCTCTCTCTCTGTGTGAGAGGGATGTACAGGTGTGACTCCTGTCTCCTGCTCTCTCTCTCTCTCTCTCTCTGAGGGGGATGGACAGGTGTGACTCCTGTCTCCTGCTCTCTCTCTCTCTCTCTCTCTCTGTGAGGGGGATGGACAGGTGAGACTCCTGTCTCCTGATCTCTCTCTCTCTCTCTCCGTGTGTGAGAGGGATGTACAGGTGAGACTCCTGTCTCCTGCTCTCTCTTTCTCTCTCTCTCCGTGTGTGAGGGGGATGTACAGGTGAGACTCTTGTCTCCTGCTCTCTCTCTCTCTCTCTATGTGTGAGAGGGATGTACAGGTGTGAATCCTGTCTCCTGCTCTCTCTCTCTCTCTGTGTGAGAGGATGTACAGGTGTGAATCCTGTCTCCTGCTCTCTCTCTCTCTCTCTCTCTCTGTGAGAGGGATGTACAGGTGTGACTCCTGTCTCCTGCTCTCTCTCTCTCTCTCTCTGTGTGAGAGGGATGTACAGGTGTGACTCCTGTTTCCTGCTCTCTCTCTCTCTCTCTCTCTCTCTGTGAGAGGGATGTACAGGTGTGACTCCTGTCTCCTGCTCTCTCTCTCTCCGTGTGTGAGAGGGATGTACAGGTGTGACTCCTGTCTCCTGCTCTCTCTCTGTGTGAGGGGGATGTACAGGTGTGACTCCTGTTTCCTGCTCTCTCTCTCTCTCTCTATGTGAGAGGGATGTACAGGTGTGACTCCTGTCTCCTGCTCTCTTGCTCTCTCTGTGAGAGGGATGTACAGGTGTGACTCCTGTCTCCTGCTCTCTCTCTCTCTGTGAGAGGGATGTACAGGTGTGACTCATGTCTCCTGCTCTCTCTCTCTCTCTCTCTCTGTGAGAGGGATGTACAAGTGTGACTCCTGTCTCCTGCTCTCTCTCTCTCTCTCTCTCTCTCTGTGTGAGAGGGATGTACAGGTGTGACTCCTGTCTCCTGCTCTCTCTCTCTCTCTCTCTCTGAGGGGGATGGACAGGTGTGACTCCTGTCTCCTGCTCTCTCTCTCTCTCTCTCTCTCTGTGAGGGGGATGGACAGGTGAGACTCCTGTCTCCTGATCTCTCTCTCTCTCTCTCCGTGTGTGAGAGGGATGTACAGGTGAGACTCCTGTCTCCTGCTCTCTCTTTCTCTCTCTCTCCGTGTGTGAGGGGGATGTACAGGTGAGACTCTTGTCTCCTGCTCTCTCTCTCTCTCTCTATGTGTGAGAGGGATGTACAGGTGTGAATCCTGTCTCCTGCTCTCTCTCTCTCTATGTGTGAGAGGGATGTACAGGTGTGAATCCTGTCTCCTGCTCTCTCTCTCTCTCTCTCTCTCTGTGAGAGGGATGTACAGGTGTGACTCCTGTCTCCTGCTCTCTCTCTCTCTCTCTCTGTGTGAGAGGGATGTACAGGTGTGACTCCTGTTTCCTGCTCTCTCTCTCTCTCTCTCTCTCTCTGTGAGAGGGATGTACAGGTGTGACTCCTGTCTCCTGCTCTCTCTCTCTCCGTGTGTGAGAGGGATGTACAGGTGTGACTCCTGTCTCCTGCTCTCTCTCTGTGTGAGGGGGATGTACAGGTGTGACTCCTGTTTCCTGCTCTCTCTCTCTCTCTCTATGTGAGAGGGATGTACAGGTGTGACTCCTGTCTCCTGCTCTCTTGCTCTCTCTGTGAGAGGGATGTACAGGTGTGACTCCTGTCTCCTGCTCTCTCTCTCTCTGTGAGAGGGATGTACAGGTGTGACTCATGTCTCCTGCTCTCTCTCTCTCTCTCTCTCTGTGAGAGGGATGTACAAGTGTGACTCCTGTCTCCTGCTCTCTCTCTCTCTCTCTCTCTCTCTGTGTGAGAGGGATGTACAGGTGTGACTCCTGTCTCCTGCTCTCTCTCTCTCTCTCTCTGTGTCTGAGTGATGTACAGGTGTGACTCCTGTCTCCTGCTCTCTCTCTCTCTCTCTCTGTGAGGGGGATGTAAAGGTGTGACTCCAGTCTCCTGCTCTCTCTCTCTCTCTCTCTCTGTGTGTGAGTGATGTACAGGTGTGACTCCTGTCTCCTGCTCTCTCTCTCTCTCTCTCTGTGAGGGGGATGTAAAGGTGTGACTCCAGTCTCCTGCTCTCTCTCTCTCTCTCTCTCTGTGTGAGAGGGATGTACAGGTGTGACTCCTGTCTCCAGCTCTCTCTCCCTCTCAGTGTGAGAGGGATGTACAGGTGTGACTCCTGTCTCCTGCTCTCTCTCTCTCTGTGAGAGGGATGTTCAGGTGAGACTCCTGTCTCCTGCTCTCTGTCTCTCTCTCTCTGTGTGAGAGTGATGGACAGGTGTGACTCCTGACTCCTGCTCTCTCTCTCTCTCTCTGTGTGAGGGGGATGTACAGGTGAGACTCCTGTCTCCAGCTCTCTCTCTCTCTCTCTCTGTGAGGGGGATGTAAAGGTGTGACTCCAGTCTCCTGCTCTCTCTCTCTCTCTCTCTGTGTGAGAGGGATGTACAGGTGTGACTCCTGTCTCCTGCTCTCTCTCTCTCCGTGTGTGAGAGGGATGTACAGGTGAGACTCCTGTCTCCTGCTCTCCCTCTCTCACTCTCTCTCTGTGTGCGGGGGATGTACAGGTGTGATTCCTGTCTCCTGCTCTCTCTCTCTCTCTCTCTGTATGAGAGGGATGTACAGGTGTGACTCCTGTCTCCTGCTCTCTCTCTCTCTCTCTCTCTGAGGGGGATGTACAGGTGTGACTCCTGTCTCCTGCTCTCTCTCTCTCTCTCTCTGTGAGGGGGATGTCCAGGAGAGACTCCTGTCTCCTGCTCTCTCTCTCTCTCTCTCCGTGTGTGAGAGGGATGTACAGGTGAGACTCCTGTCTCCTGCTCTCTCTTTCTCTCTCTCTCCGTGTGTGAGGGGGATGTACAGGTGAGACTCTTGTCTCCTGCTCTCTCTATCTCTCTCTATGTGTGAGAGGGATGTACAGGTGTGAATCCTGTCTCCTGCTCTCTCTCTCTCTCTCTCTCTGTGAGAGGGATGTACAGGTGTGAATCCTGTCTCCTGCTCTCTCTCTCTCTCTCTCTGTGTGAGAGGGATGTACAGGTGTGACTCCTGTTTCCTGCTCTCTCTCTCTCTCTCTCTGTGAGAGGGATGTACAGGTGAGACTCCTGTCTCCTGCTCTCTCTCTCTCTCTCTCTGTGAGAGGGATGTACAGGTGAGACTCCTGTCTCCTGCTCTCTCTCTCTCTCTCTCTGTGTGAGAGGGATGTACAGGTGTGACTCCTGTCTCCTGCTCTCTCTCTCTCCGTGTGTGAGAGGGATGTACAGGTGTGACTCCTGTCTCCTGCTCTCTCTCTGTGTGAGGGGGATGGACAGGTGTGACTCCTGTTTCCTGCTCTCTCTCTCTCTCTCTATGTGAGAGGGATGTACAGGTGTGACTCCTGTCTCCTGCTATCTTGCTCTCTCTGTGAGAGGGATGGACAGGTGTGACTCCTGTCTCCTGCTCTCTCTCTCTCTGTGAGAGGGATGTACAGGTGTGACTCATGTCTCCTGCTCTCTCTCTCTCTCTCTCTCTCTGTGAGAGGGATGTACAAGTGTGACTCCTGTCTCCTGCTCTCTCTCTCTCCGTGTGTGAGAGGGATGTACAGGTGTGACTCCTGTCTCCTGCTCTCTCTCTGTGTGAGGGGGATGTACAGGTGTGACTCCTGTTTCCTGCTCTCTCTCTCTCTCTCTATGTGAGAGGGATGTACAGGTGTGACTCCTGTTTCCTGCTCTCTCTCTCTCTCTCTCTCTCTCTGTGAGAGGGATGTACAGGTGTGACTCCTGTCTCCTGCTCTCTCTCTCTCCGTGTGTGAGAGAGATGTACAGGTGTGACTCCTGTCTCCTGCTCTCTCTCTCTGTGAGGGGGATGTACAGGTGTGACTCCTGTTTCCTGCTCTCTCTCTCTCTCTCTCTCTATGTGAGAGGGATGTACAGGTGTGACTCCTGTCTCCTGCTCTCTTGCTCTCTCTGTGAGAGGGATGTACAGGTGTGACTCCTGTCTCCTGCTCTCTCTCTCTCTGTGAGAGGGATGTACAGGTGTGACTCATGTCTCCTGCTCTCTCTCTCTCTCTCTCTCTGTGAGAGGGATGTACAAGTGTGACTCCTGTCTCCTGCTCTATCTCTCTCTCTCTCTCTCTCTGTGTGAGAGGGATGTACAGGTGTGACTCCTGTCTCCTGCTCTCTCTCTCTCTCTCTGTGTGTGTGAGTGATGTACAGGTGTGACTCCTGTCTCCTGCTCTCTCTCTCTCTCTCTCTGTGTGCGGGGAATGTACAGGTGTGACTCCTGTCTCCTGCTCTGTCTCTCTCTCTCTCTCTCTGTGTGAGAGGGATGTACAGGTGTGACTCCTGTCTCCAGCTCTCTCTCCCTCTCAGTGTGAGAGGGATGTACAGGTGTGACTCCTGTCTCCTGCTCTCTCTCTCTCTGTGAGAGGGATGTACAGGTGAGACTCCTGTCTCCTGCTCTCTGTCTCTCTCTCTCTGTGTGAGAGTGATGGACAGGTGTGACTCCTGACTCCTGCTCTCTCTCTCTCTCTCCGTGTGAGAGTGATGTATAGGTGTGACTCCTGTCTCCTGCTCTCTCTCTCTCTCTCTGTGTGAGGGGGATGTACAGGTGAGACTCCTGTCTCCAGCTCTCTCTCTCTCTCTCTCTGTGAGGGGGATGTAAAGGTGTGACTCCAGTCTCCTGCTCTCTCTCTCTCTCTCTCTGTGTGAGAGGGATGTACAGGTGTGACTCCTGTCTCCTGCTCTCTCTCTCTCCGTGTGTGAGAGGGATGTACAGGTGAGACTCCTGTCTCCTGCTCTCCCTCTCTCACTCTCTCTCTGTGTGCGGGGGATGTACAGGTGTGATTCCTGTCTCCTGCTCTCTCTCTCTCTCTCTCTGTATGTGAGGGATGTACAGGTGTGACTCCTGTCTCCTGCTCTCTCTCTCTCTCTCTCTCTGAGGGGGATGTACAGGTGTGACTCCTGTCTCCTGCTCTCTCTCTCTCTCTCTCTGTGAGGGGGATGTCCAGGTGAGACTCCTGTCTCCCTGCCTCTCTCTCTCTCTCTCTCCGTGTGTGAGAGGGATGTACAGGTGAGACTCCTGTCTCCTGCTCTCTCTTTCTCTCTCTCTCCGTGTGTGAGGGGGATGTACAGGTGAGACTCTTGTCTCCTGCTCTCTCTATCTCTCTCTATGTGTGAGAGGGATGTACAGGTGTGAATCCTGTCTCCTGCTCTCTCTCTCTCTCTCTCTCTGTGAGAGGGATGTACAGGTGTGACTCCTGTCTCCTGCTCTCTCTCTCTCTCTCTCTCTGTGTGAGAGGGATGTACAGGTGTAACTCCTGTTTCCTGCTCTCTCTCTCTCTCTCTCTGTGAGAGGGATGTACAGGTGAGACTCCTGTCTCCTGCTCTCTCTCTCTCTCTCTCTGTGAGAGGGATGTACAGGTGAGACTCCTGTCTCCTGCTCTCTCTCTCTCTCTCTCTGTGTGAGAGGGATGTACAGGTGTGACTCCTGTCTCCTGCTCTCTCTCTCTCCGTGTGTGAGAGGGATGTACAGGTGTGACTCCTGTCTCCTGCTCTCTCTCTGTGTGAGGGGGATGTACAGGTGTGACTCCTGTTTCCTGCTCTCTCTCTCTCTCTCTATGTGAGAGGGATGTACAGGTGTGACTCCTGTCTCCTGCTATCTTGCTCTCTCTGTGAGAGGGATGTACAGGTGTGACTCCTGTCTCCTGCTCTCTCTCTCTCTGTGAGAGGGATGTACAGGTGTGACTCATGTCTCCTGCTCTCTCTCTCTCTCTCTCTCTGTGAGAGGGATGTACAAGTGTGACTCCTGTCTCCTGCTCTATCTCTCTCTCTCTCTTTCTGTGTGAGAGGGATGTACAGGTGAGACTCCTGTCTCCTGCTCTCTCTCTCTCTCTCTCTGTGAGAGGGATGTACAGGTGAGACTCCTGTCTCCTGCTCTCTGTCTCTCTCTCTCTGTGTGAGAGTGATGGACAGGTGTGACTCCTGACTCCTGCTCTCTCTCTCTCTCTCCGTGTGAGAGTGATGTACAGGTGTGACTCCTGTCTCCTGCTCTCTCTCTCTCTCTCTGTGTGAGGGGGATGTACAGGTGAGACTCCTGTCTCCAGCTCTCTCTCTCTGTCTCTCTGTGAGGGGGATGTACAGGTGTGACTCCAGTCTCCTGCTCTCTCTCTCTCTCTCTCTCTCTGTGTGAGAGGGATGTACAGGTGTGACTCCTGTCTCCTGCTCTCTCTCTCTCCGTGTGTGAGAGGGATGTACAGGTGAAACTCCTGTCTCCTGCTCTCCCTCTCTCACTCTCTCTCTGTGTGCGGGGGATGTACAGGTGTGATTCCTGTCTCCTGCTCTCTCTCTCTCTCTCTCTCTGTGTGAGGGGGATGTACAGGTGAGACTCTTGTCTCCTGCTCTCTCTCTCTCTCTCTATGTGTGAGAGGGATGTACAGGTGTGAATCCTGTCTCCTGCTCTCTCTCTCTCTCTCTCTCTCTGTGAGAGGGATGTACAGGTGTGACTCCTGTCTCCTGCTCTCACTCTCTCTCTCTCTGTGTGAGAGGGATGTACCAGGTGAGACTCCTGTCTCCTGCTCTCCCTCTCTCACTCTCTCTCTGTGTGCGGGGGATGTACAGGTGTGATTCCTGTCTCCTGCTCTCTCTCTCTCTCTCTCTGTATGAGAGGGATGTACAGGTGTGACTCCTGTCTCCTGCTCTCTCTCTCTCTCTCTCTCTGAGGGGGATGTACAGGTGTGACTCCTGTCTCCTGCTCTCTCTCTCTCTCTCTCTGTGAGGGGGATGTCCAGGTGAGACTCCTGTCTCCTGCTCTCTCTCTCTCTCTCTCCGTGTGTGAGAGGGATGTACAGGTGAGACTCCTGTCTCCTGCTCTCTCTTTCTCTCTCTCTCCGTGTGTGAGGGGGATGGACAGGTGAGACTCTTGTCTCCTGCTCTCTCTATCTCTCTCTATGTGTGAGAGGGATGTACAGGTGTGAATCCTGTCTCCTGCTCTCTCTCTCTCTCTCTCTCTGTGAGAGGGATGTACAGGTGTGACTCCTGTCTCCTGCTCTCTCTCTCTCTCTCTCTCTGTGTGAGAGGGATGTACAGGTGTGACTCCTGTTTCCTGCTCTCTCTCTCTCTCTCTCTGTGAGAGGGATGTACAGGTGAGACTCCTGTCTCCTGCTCTCTCTCTCTCTCTCTCTGTGAGAGGGATGTACAGGTGAGACTCCTGTCTCCTGCTCTCTCTCTCTCTCTCTCTCTCTGTGTGAGAGGGATGTACAGGTGTGACTCCTGTCTCCTGCTCTCTCTCTCTCCGTGTGTGAGAGGGATGTACAGGTGTGACTCCTGTCTCCTGCTCTCTCTCTGTGTGAGGGGGATGTACAGGTGTGACTCCTGTTTCCTGCTCTCTCTCTCTCTCTCTATGTGAGAGGGATGTACAGGTGTGACTCCTGTCTCCTGCTATCTTGCTCTCTCTGTGAGAGTGATGTACAGGTGTGACTCCTGTCTCCTGCTCTCTCTCTCTCTGTGAGAGGGATGTACAGGTGTGACTCATGTCTCCTGCTCTCTCTCTCTCTCTCTCTCTGTGAGAGGGATGTACAAGTGTGACTCCTGTCTCCTGCTCTATCTCTCTCTCTCTCTTTCTGTGTGAGAGGGATGTACAGGTGAGACTCCTGTCTCCTGCTCTCTCTCTCTCTCTCTCTGTGAGAGGGATGTACAGGTGTGACTCATGTCTCCTGCTCTCTCTCTCTCTCTCTCTCTCTGTGAGAGGGATGTACAAGTGTGACTCCTGTCTCCTGCTCTCTCTCTCTCCGTGTGTGAGAGGGATGTACAGGTGTGACTCCTGTCTCCTGCTCTCTCTCTGTGTGAGGGGGATGTACAGGTGTGACTCCTGTTTCCTGCTCTCTCTCTCTCTCTCTATGTGAGAGGGATGTACAGGTGTGACTCCTGTTTCCTGCTCTCTCTCTCTCTCTCTCTCTCTCTGTGAGAGGGATGTACAGGTGTGACTCCTGTCTCCTGCTCTCTCTCTCTCCGTGTGTGAGAGAGATGTACAGGTGTGACTCCTGTCTCCTGCTCTCTCTCTCTGTGAGGGGGATGTACAGGTGTGACTCCTGTTTCCTGCTCTCTCTCTCTCTCTCTCTCTATGTGAGAGGGATGTACAGGTGTGACTCCTGTCTCCTGCTCTCTTGCTCTCTCTGTGAGAGGGATGTACAGGTGTGACTCCTGTCTCCTGCTCTCTCTCTCTCTGTGAGAGGGATGTACAGGTGTGACTCATGTCTCCTGCTCTCTCTCTCTCTCTCTCTCTGTGAGAGGGATGTACAAGTGTGACTCCTGTCTCCTGCTCTATCTCTCTCTCTCTCTCTCTCTGTGTGAGAGGGATGTACAGGTGTGACTCCTGTCTCCTGCTCTCTCTCTCTCTCTCTGTGTGTGTGAGTGATGTACAGGTGTGACTCCTGTCTCCTGCTCTCTCTCTCTCTCTCTCTGTGTGCGGGGAATGTACAGGTGTGACTCCTGTCTCCTGCTCTGTCTCTCTCTCTCTCTCTCTGTGTGAGAGGGATGTACAGGTGTGACTCCTGTCTCCAGCTCTCTCTCCCTCTCAGTGTGAGAGGGATGTACAGGTGTGACTCCTGTCTCCTGCTCTCTCTCTCTCTGTGAGAGGGATGTACAGGTGAGACTCCTGTCTCCTGCTCTCTGTCTCTCTCTCTCTGTGTGAGAGTGATGGACAGGTGTGACTCCTGACTCCTGCTCTCTCTCTCTCTCTCCGTGTGAGAGTGATGTATAGGTGTGACTCCTGTCTCCTGCTCTCTCTCTCTCTCTCTGTGTGAGGGGGATGTACAGGTGAGACTCCTGTCTCCAGCTCTCTCTCTCTCTCTCTCTGTGAGGGGGATGTAAAGGTGTGACTCCAGTCTCCTGCTCTCTCTCTCTCTCTCTCTGTGTGAGAGGGATGTACAGGTGTGACTCCTGTCTCCTGCTCTCTCTCTCTCCGTGTGTGAGAGGGATGTACAGGTGAGACTCCTGTCTCCTGCTCTCCCTCTCTCACTCTCTCTCTGTGTGCGGGGGATGTACAGGTGTGATTCCTGTCTCCTGCTCTCTCTCTCTCTCTCTCTGTATGAGAGGGATGTACAGGTGTGACTCCTGTCTCCTGCTCTCTCTCTCTCTCTCTCTCTGAGGGGGATGTACAGGTGTGACTCCTGTCTCCTGCTCTCTCTCTCTCTCTCTCTGTGAGGGGGATGTCCAGGTGAGACTCCTGTCTCCTGCTCTCTCTCTCTCTCTCTCCGTGTGTGAGAGGGATGTACAGGTGAGACTCCTGTCTCCTGCTCTCTCTTTCTCTCTCTCTCCGTGTGTGAGGGGGATGTACAGGTGAGACTCTTGTCTCCTGCTCTCTCTATCTCTCTCTATGTGTGAGAGGGATGTACAGGTGTGAATCCTGTCTCCCTGCTCTCTCTCTCTCTCTCTCTCTGTGAGAGGGATGAACAGGTGTGACTCCTGTCTCCTGCTCTCTCTCTCTCTCTCTCTCTGTGTGAGAGGGATGTACAGGTGTAACTCCTGTTTCCTGCTCTCTCTCTCTCTCTCTCTGTGAGAGGGATGTACAGGTGAGACTCCTGTCTCCTGCTCTCTCTCTCTCTCTCTCTGTGAGAGGGATGTACAGGTGAGACTCCTGTCTCCTGCTCTCTCTCTCTCTCTCTCTGTGTGAGAGGGATGTACAGGTGTGACTCCTGTCTCCTGCTCTCTCTCTCTCCGTGTGTGAGAGGGATGTACAGGTGTGACTCCTGTCTCCTGCTCTCTCTCTGTGTGAGGGGGATGTACAGGTGTGACTCCTGTTTCCTGCTCTCTCTCTCTCTCTCTATGTGAGAGGGATGTACAGGTGTGACTCCTGTCTCCTGCTATCTTGCTCTCTCTGTGAGAGGGATGTACAGGTGTGACTCCTGTCTCCTGCTCTCTCTCTCTCTGTGAGAGGGATGTACAGGTGTGACTCATGTCTCCTGCTCTCTCTCTCTCTCTCTCTCTGTGAGAGGGATGTACAAGTGTGACTCCTGTCTCCTGCTCTATCTCTCTCTCTCTCTTTCTGTGTGAGAGGGATGTACAGGTGAGACTCCTGTCTCCTGCTCTCTCTCTCTCTCTCTCTGTGAGAGGGATGTACAGGTGAGACTCCTGTCTCCTGCTCTCTGTCTCTCTCTCTCTGTGTGAGAGTGATGGACAGGTGTGACTCCTGACTCCTGCTCTCTCTCTCTCTCTCTCCGTGTGAGAGTGATGTACAGGTGTGACTCCTGTCTCCTGCTCTCTCTCTCTCTCTCTGTGTGAGGGGGATGTACAGGTGAGACTCCTGTCTCCAGCTCTCTCTCTCTGTCTCTCTGTGAGGGGGATGTACAGGTGTGACTCCAGTCTCCTGCTCTCTCTCTCTCTCTCTCTCTCTGTGTGAGAGGGATGTACAGGTGTGACTCCTGTCTCCTGCTCTCTCTCTCTCCGTGTGTGAGAGGGATGTACAGGTGAAACTCCTGTCTCCTGCTCTCCCTCTCTCACTCTCTCTCTGTGTGCGGGGGATGTACAGGTGTGATTCCTGTCTCCTGCTCTCTCTCTCTCTCTCTCTCTGTGTGAGGGGGATGTACAGGTGAGACTCTTGTCTCCTGCTCTCTCTCTCTCTCTCTATGTGTGAGAGGGATGTACAGGTGTGAATCCTGTCTCCTGCTCTCTCTCTCTCTCTCTCTCTCTGTGAGAGGGATGTACAGGTGTGACTCCTGTCTCCTGCTCTCTCTCTCTCTCTCTCTGTGTGAGAGGGATGTACAGGTGAGACTCCTGTCTCCTGCTCTCCCTCTCTCACTCTCTCTCTGTGTGCGGGGGATGTACAGGTGTGATTCCTGTCTCCTGCTCTCTCTCTCTCTCTCTCTGTATGAGAGGGATGTACAGGTGTGACTCCTGTCTCCTGCTCTCTCTCTCTCTCTCTCTCTGAGGGGGATGTACAGGTGTGACTCCTGTCTCCTGCTCTCTCTCTCTCTCTCTCTGTGAGGGGGATGTCCAGGTGAGACTCCTGTCTCCTGCTCTCTCTCTCTCTCTCTCCGTGTGTGAGAGGGATGTACAGGTGAGACTCCTGTCTCCTGCTCTCTCTTTCTCTCTCTCTCCGTGTGTGAGGGGGATGTACAGGTGAGACTCTTGTCTCCTGCTCTCTCTATCTCTCTCTATGTGTGAGAGGGATGTACAGGTGTGAATCCTGTCTCCTGCTCTCTCTCTCTCTCTCTCTCTGTGAGAGGGATGTACAGGTGTGACTCCTGTCTCCTGCTCTCTCTCTCTCTCTCTCTCTGTGTGAGAGGGATGTACAGGTGTGACTCCTGTTTCCTGCTCTCTCTCTCTCTCTCTCTGTGAGAGGGATGTACAGGTGAGACTCCTGTCTCCTGCTCTCTCTCTCTCTCTCTCTGTGAGAGGGATGTACAGGTGAGACTCCTGTCTCCTGCTCTCTCTCTCTCTCTCTCTCTCTGTGTGAGAGGGATGTACAGGTGTGACTCCTGTCTCCTGCTCTCTCTCTCTCCGTGTGTGAGAGGGATGTACAGGTGTGACTCCTGTCTCCTGCTCTCTCTCTGTGTGAGGGGGATGTACAGGTGTGACTCCTGTTTCCTGCTCTCTCTCTCTCTCTCTATGTGAGAGGGATGTACAGGTGTGACTCCTGTCTCCTGCTATCTTGCTCTCTCTGTGAGAGTGATGTACAGGTGTGACTCCTGTCTCCTGCTCTCTCTCTCTCTGTGAGAGGGATGTACAGGTGTGACTCATGTCTCCTGCTCTCTCTCTCTCTCTCTCTCTGTGAGAGGGATGTACAAGTGTGACTCCTGTCTCCTGCTCTATCTCTCTCTCTCTCTTTCTGTGTGAGAGGGATGTACAGGTGAGACTCCTGTCTCCTGCTCTCTCTCTCTCTCTCTCTGTGAGAGGGATGTACAGGTGAGACTCCTGTCTCCTGCTCTCTGTCTCTCTCTCTCTGTGTGAGAGTGATGGACAGGTGTGACTCCTGACTCCTGCTCTCTCTCTCTCTCTCCGTGTGAGAGTGATGTACAGGTGTGACTCCTGTCTCCTGCTCTCTCTCTCTCTCTCTGTGTGAGGGGGATGTACAGGTGAGACTCCTGTCTCCAGCTCTCTCTCTCTCTCTCTCTGTGAGGGGGATGTACAGGTGTGACTCCAGTCTCCTGCTCTCTCTCTCTCTCTCTCTCTCTGTGTGAGAGGGATGTACAGGTGTGACTCCTGTCTCCTGCTCTCTCTCTCTCCGTGTGTGAGAGGGATGTACAGGTGAGACTCCTGTCTCCTGCTCTCCCTCTCTCACTCTCTCTCTGTGTGCGGGAGATGTACAGGTGTGATTCCTGTCTCCTGCTCTCTCTCTCTCTCTCTCTCTGTGTGAGGGGGATGTACAGGTGAGACTCTTGTCTCCTGCTCTCTCTCTCTCTCTCTATGTGTGAGAGGGATGTACAGGTGTGAATCCTGTCTCCTGCTCTCTCTCTCTCTCTCTCTCTGTGAGAGGGATGTACAGGTGTGACTCCTGTCTCCTGCTCTCTCTCTCTCTCTCTCTGTGTGAGAGGGATGTACAGGTGTGACTCCTGTTTCCTGCTCTCTCTCTCTCTCTCTCTGTGTGAGAGGGATGTACAGGTGTGACTCCTGTCTCCTGCTCTCTCTCTCTCCGTGTGTGAGAGGGATGTACAGGTGTGACTCCTGTCTCCTGCTCTCTCTCTGTGTGAGGGGGATGTACAGGTGTGACTCCTGTTTCCTGCTCTCTCTCTCTCTCTCTATGTGAGAGGGATGTACAGGTGTGACTCCTGTCTCCTGCTCTCTTGCTCTCTCTGTGAGAGGGATGTACAGGTGTGACTCCTGTCTCCTGCTCTCTCTCTCTCTCTCTCTGTGTGCGGGGGATGTACAGGTGTGACTCCTGTCTCCTGCTCTATCTCTCTCTCTCTCTCTCTCTGTGTGAGAGGGATGTACAGGTGAGACTCCTGTCTCCTGCTCTCCCTCTCTCACTCTCTCTCTGTGTGCGGGGGATGTACAGGTGTGATTCCTGTCTCCTGCTCTCTCTCTCTCTCTCTCTGTGTGAGAGGGATGTACAGGTGTGACTCCTGTCTCCTGCTCTCTCTCTCTCTCTCTCTGAGAGTGATGTACAGGTGTGACTCCTGTCTCCTGCTGTCTCTCTCTCTCTCTCTCTCTCTGTGAGGGGGATGTACAGGTGAGACTCCTGTCTCCTGATCTCTCTCTCTCTCTCTCCGTGTGTGAGAGGGATGTACAGGTGAGACTCCTGTCTCCTGCTCTCTCTTTCTCTCTCTCTCCGTGTGTGAGGGGGATGTACAGGTGAGACTCTTGTCTCCTGCTCTCTCTCTCTCTCTCTCTCTCTGTGAGAGGGATGTACAGGTGTGACTCCTGTCTCCTGCTCTCTCTCTCTCTCTCTCTGTGTGAGAGGGATGTACAGGTGTGACTCCTGTTTCCTGCTCTCTCTCTCTCTCTCTCTCTGTGAGAGGGATGTACAGGTGTGACTCCTGTCTCCTGCTCTCTCTCTCTCTCTCTCTGTGAGGGGGATGTACAGGTGTGACTCCTGTCTCTTGCTCTCTCTCTCTCTCTGTGTGAGGGGGATGTACAGGTGAGACTCCTGTCTCCTGCTCTCTCTCTCTCTCTCTCTCCGTGTGTGAGAGGGATGGACAGGTGAGACTCCTGTCTCCCGCTCTCTCTCTCTCTCTCTCTCTGTGAGAGGGATGTACAGGTGTGACTCCTGTCTCCTGCTCTCTCTCTCTCTCTGAGGGGGATGTACAGGTGTGACTCCTGTCTCCTGCTCTCTCTCTCTCTCTCTCTGTGAGGGGGATGTACAGGTGAGACTCCTGTCTCCTGCTCTCTCTCTCTCTCTCTCCGTGTGTGAGAGGGATGTACAGGTGAGACTCCTGACTCCTGCTCTCTCTTTCTCTCTCTCTCCGTGTGTGAGGGGGATGTACAGGTGAGACTCTTGTCTCCTGCTCTCTCTCTCTCTCTCTCTATGTGTGAGAGGGATGTACAGGTGTGACTCCTGTCTCCTGCTCTCTCTCTCTCTCTCTCTCTGTGAGAGGGATGTACAGGTGTGAATCCTGTCTCCTGCTCTCTCTCTCTCTCTCTGTGAGAGGGATGTACAGGTGTGACTCCTGTCTCCTGCTCTCTCTCTCTCTCTCTCTGTGTGAGAGGGATGTACAGGTGTGACTCCTGTTTCCTGCTCTCTCTCTCTCTCTCTCTGTGTGAGAGGGATGTACAGGTGTGACTCCTGTCTCCTGCTCTCTCTCTGTGTGAGGGGGATGTACAGGTGTGACTCCTGTTTCCTGCTCTCTCTCTCTCTCTCTATGTGAGAGGGATGTACAGGTGTGACTCCTGTCTCCTGCTCTCTTGCTCTCTCTGTGAGAGGGATGTACAGGTGTGACTCCTGTCTCCTGCTCTCTCTCTCTCTGTGAGAGGGATGTGCAGGTGTGACTCATGTCTCCTGCTCTCTCTCTCTCTCTCTCTCTGTGAGGAGGGATGTACAAGTGTGACTCCTGTCTCCTGCTCCATCTCTCTCTCTCTCTCTCTGTGTGTGAGAGGGATGTACAGGTGTGACTCCTGTCTCCTGCTCTCTCTCTCTCTCTCTCTCTCTCTGTGTGAGTGATGTACAGGTGTGACTCCTGTCTCCTGCTCTCTCTCTCTCTCTCTCTGGTGCGGGGAATGTACAGGTGTGACTCCTGTCTCCTGCTCTGTCTCTCTCTCTCTCTCTCTGTGTGAGAGGGATGTACAGGTGTGACTCCTGTCTCCAGCTCTCTCTCCCTCTCAGTGTGAGAGGGATGTACAGGTGTGACTCCTGTCTCCTGCTCTCTCTCTCTCTGTGAGAGGGATGTACAGGTGAGACTCCTGTCTCCTGCTCTCTGTCTCTCTCTCTCTGTGTGAGAGTGATGGACAGGTGTGACTCCTGACTCCTGCTCTCTCTCTCTCTCTCCGTGTGAGAGTGATGTATAGGTGTGACTCCTGTCTCCTGCTCTCTCTCTCTCTCTCTGTGTGAGGGGGATGTACAGGTGAGACTCCTGTCTCCAGCTCTCTCTCTCTCTCTGTGAGGGGGATGTTACAGGTGTGACTCCAGTCTCCTGCTCTCTCTCTCTCTCTCTCTGTGCGAGAGGGATGTACAGGTGTGACTCCTGTCTCCTGCTCTCTCTCTCTCCGTGTGTGAGAGGGATGTACAGGTGAGACTCCTGTCTCCTGCTCTCCCTCTCTCACTCTCTCTCTGTGTGCGGGGGATGTACAGGTGTGATTCCTGTCTCCTGCTCTCTCTCTCTCTCTGTATGAGAGGGATGTACAGGTGTGACTCCTGTCTCCTGCTCTCTCTCTCTCTCTCTCTCTGAGGGGGATGTACAGGTGTGACTCCTGTCTCCTGCTCTCTCTCTCTCTCTCTCTCTCTCTGTGAGGGGGATGTCCAGGTGAGACTCCTGTCTCCTGCTCTCTCTATCTCTCTCTATGTGTGAGAGGGATGTACAGGTGTGAATCCTGTCTCCTGCTCTCTCTCTCTCTCTCTCTCTGTGAGAGGGATGTACAGGTGTGACTCCTGTCTCCTGCTCTCTCTCTCTCTCTCTCTGTGTGAGAGGGATGCACAGGTGTGACTCCTGTTTCCTGCTCTCTCTCTCTCTCTCTCTCTGTGAGAGGGATGTACAGGTGTGACTCCTGTCTCCTGCTCTCTCTCTCTCTCTCTCTGTGAGGGGGATGTACAGGTGTGACTCCTGTCTCCTGCTCTCTCTCTCTCTCTCTCTGTGAGGGGGATGTACAGGTGTGACTCCTGTCTCCTGCTCTCTCTCTCTCTCTCTCTGTGTGAGGGGGATGTACAGGTGAGACTCCTGTCTCCTGCTCTCTCTCTCTCTCTCTCTCCGTGTGTGAGAGGGATGGACAGGTGAGACTCCTGTCTCCCGCTCTCTCTCTCTCTCTCTCTCTGTGTGAGAGGGATGTACAGGTGTGACTCCTGTCTCCTGCTCTCTCTCTCTCTCTCTCTCTGTGAGAGGGATGTACAGGTGTGACTCCTGTCTCCTGCTCTCTCTCTCTCTCTCTCTCTGTGTGAGGGGGATGTACAGGTGAGACTCCTGTCTCCAGCTCTCTCTCTCTCTCTCTCTCTGTGAGGGGGATGCACAGGTGTGACTCCTGTCTCCTGCTCTCTCTCTCTCTCTCTCTCTCTCTGTGTGAGAGGGATGGACAGGTGTGACTCCTGTCTCCTGCTCTCTCTCTCTCCGTGTGTGAGAGGGATGTACAGGTGAGACTCCTGTCTCCTGCTCTCTCTCTCTCTGTGAGAGAGGGATGCACAGGTGACACTCCTGCTCCTCCTGCTCTCTCTCTCTCTCTCTCTCTCTGTGAGGGGGATGTACAGGTGTGACTCCTGTCTCCTGCTCTCTCTCTCTCTCTCTCTCTGTATGAGGGGGATGTACAGGTGAGACTCCTGCCGCCTGCTCTCTCTCCCTCTCTCTCTCTCTGTGAGAGGGATGTACAGGTGAGACTCCTGTCTCCTGCTCTCTCTCTCTCTCTCTCTGTGAGAGGGATGTACATGTGAGAATCCTGTCTCCTGCTCTCTATCTCTCTCTCTCTCTGTGAGAGGGATGTACTGGTGAGACTCCTGTCTCCTGCTCTCTCTCTCTCTCTCTCTCTGTGTGAGGGGGATGTACAGGTGAGACTCCTGTCTCCTGCTCTCTCTCTCTCTCTCTCTCTCTGTGAGGGGGATGTACAGGTGAGACTCCTGTTTCCTGCTCTCTCTCTCTCTCTCTCTCTGTGAGAGGGAAGTACAGGTGTGACTCCTGTCTCCTGCTCTCTCTCTCTCTCTCTGTGTGAGGGGGATGTACAGGTGAGACTCCTGTCTCCTGCTCTCTCTCTCTCTCTCTGTGAGGGGGATGTACAGGTGAGACTCCTGTCTCCTGCTCTCTCTCTCTCTCTGTGTGAGAGTGATGTACAGGTGTGACTCCTGTCTCCTGCTCTCTCTCTCTCTCTCTCTCTGTGTGAGGGGGATGTACAGGTGAGACTCCTGTCTCCTGCTCTCTCTCTCTCTCACTCTCTCTGTGAGGGGGATGTACAGGTGAGACTCCTGTTTCCTGCCAACTCTCTCTCTCTCTCTCTCTGTGAGAGGGATGTACAGGTGTGACTCCTGTCTCCTGCTCTCTCTCTCTCTCTCTCTCCGTGTGTGAGGTTGGATGTACAGGTGAGACTCCGGTCTCCTGCTCTCTCTCTCTCTCTCTCTCTGTGAGAGGGATGTGCAGGTGAGACTCCTGTCTCCTGCTCTCTCTCTCTCTCTCTCTCTGTGTGAGGGGGATGTACAGGTGAGACTCCTGTCTCCTGCTCTCTGTCTCTCTCTGTGAGAGGGATGTATAGGTGAGACTCCTGTCTCCTGCTCTCTCTCTCTCTCTCTCTGTGAGAGGGATGTACAGGTGTGACTCCTGTCTCCTGCTCTCTCTGTGTGAGAGGGATGTCCAGGTGTGACTCCTGTCTCCTGCTCTCTCTCTCTCTCTCTCTGTGTGAGGGGGATGTACAGGTGAGACTCCTGTCTCCTGCTCTCTGTCTCTCTCTCTCTCTCTGTGAGAGGGATGTATAGGTGAGACTCCTGTCTCCTGCTCTCTCTCTCTCTCTCCGTGTGAGAGTGATGTACAGGTGTGACTCCTGTCTCCTGCTCTCTCTCTCTCTCTCTCTGTGTGAGGGGGATCGACAGGTGAGACTCCTGTCTCCTGCTCTCTGTCTCTCTCTCTCTCTCTCTGTGAGAGGGATGCACAGGTGAGACTCCTGTCTCCTGCTCTCTCTCTCTCACTCTCTCTCTGTGAGAGGGATGTACAGGTGAGACTCCTGTCTCCTGCTCTCTCTCTCTCTCTCTCTCTGTGAGGGGGATGTACAGGTGAGACTCCTGTCTCCTGCTCTCTCTCTCTCTCTCTGTGTGAGAGTGATGTACAGGTGTGACTCCTGTCTCCTGCTCTCTCTCTCTCTCTCTCTGTGTGAGGGGGATGTACAGGTGAGACTCCTGTCGCCTGCTCTCTCTCTCTCTCTCTCTCTGTGAGGGGGATGTCCAGGTGAGACTCCTGTTTCCTGCTCTCTCTCTCTCTCTCTCTCTGTGAGATGGATGTACAGGTGTGACTCCTGTCTCCTGCTCTCTCTCTCTCTCTCTCTGTGTGAGGGGGATGTACAGGTGAGACTCCTGTCTCCTGCTCTCTCTCTCTCTCTCCGTGTGAGAGTGATGTACAGTTGTGACTCCTGTCTCCTGCTCTCTCTCTCTCTCTCTCTCTCTGTGTGAGGGGGATGTACAGGTGAGAACTCCTGTCTCCTGCTCTCTGTCTCTCTCTCTCTCTCTGTGAGAGGGATGTATCGGTGAGACTCCTGTCTCCTGCTCTCTCTCTCTCTCTCCGTGTGAGAGTGATGTACAGGTGTGACTCCTGTCTCCTGCTCTCTCTCTCTCTCTCTCTGTGTGAGGGGGATGTACAGGTGAGACTCCTGTCTCCTGCTCTCTGTCTCTCTCTCTCTCTCTGTGAGAGGGATGCACAGGTGAGACTCCTGTCTCCTGCTCTCTCTCTCTCTCTCTCTGTGAGAGGGATGTACAGGTGAGACTCCTGTCTCCTGCTCTCTCTCTCTCTCTCTCTCTGTGAGAGGGATGTACAGGTGAGACTCCTGTCTCCTGCTCTCTCTCTCTCTCTCTCTCTGTGAGGGGGATGTACAGGTGAGACTCCTGTCTCCTGCTCTCTCTCTCTCTGTGTGAGAGTGATGTACAGGTGTGACTCCTGTCTCCTGCTCTCTCTCTCTCTCTCTCTGTGTGAGGGGGATGTACAGGTGAGACTCCTGTCGCCTGCTCTCTCTCTCTCTCTCTCTCTCTGTGAGGCGGATGTACAGGTGAGACTCCTGTTTCCTGCTCTCTCTCTCTCTCTCTCTCTGTGAGAGGGATGTACAGGTGTGACTCCTGTCTCCTGCTCTCTCTCTCTCTCTCTCTCTGTGTGAGGGGGATGTACAGGTGAGACTCCTGTCTCCAGCTCTCTCTCTCTCTCTCTCTCTGTGAGGGGGATGCACAGGTGTGACTCCCTGTCTCCTGCTCTCTCTCTCTCTCTCTCTCTCTCTGTGTGAGAGGGATGGACAGGTGTGACTCCTGTCTCCTGCTCTCTCTCTCTCCGTGTGTGAGAGGGATGTACAGGTGAGACTCCTGTCTCCTGCTCTCTCTCTCTCTGTGAGAGAGGGATGCACAGGTGACACTCCTGTCTCCTGCTCTCTCTCTCTCTCTCTCTCTCTCTCTCTGTGAGGGGGATGTACAGGTGTGACTCCTGTCTCCTGCTCTCTTCTCTCTCTCTCTCTCTGTATGAGGGGGATGTACAGGTGAGACTCTGCCGCCTGCTCTCTCTCCCTCTCTCTCTCTCTGTGAGAGGGATGTACAGGTGAGACTCCTGTCTCCTGCTCTCTCTCTCTCTCTCTCTCTGTGAGAGGGGATGTACATGTGAGAATCCTATCTCCTGCTCTCTATCTCTCTCTCTCTCTGTGAGAGGGATGTACTGGTGAGACTCCTGTCTCCTGCTCTCTCTCTCTCTCTCTCTGTGTGAGGGGGATGTACAGGTGAGACTCCTGTCTCCTGCTCTCTCTCTCTCTCTCTCTGTGAGGGGGATGTACAGGTGAGACTCCTGTTTCCTGCTCTCTCTCTCTCTCTCTCTCTGTGAGAGGGAAGTACAGGTGTGACTCCTGTCTCCTGCCTCTTTCTCTCTCTCTCTGTGTGAGGGGGATGTACAGGTGAGACTCCTGTCTCCTGCCTCTCCTCTCTCTCTCTCTCTCTCTGTGAGGGGGATGTACAGGTGAGACTCCTGTCTCCTGCTCTCTCTCTCTCTCTCTGTGTGAGAGTGATGTACAGGTTGTGACTCCTGTCTCCTGCTCTCTCTCTCTCTCTCTCTCTCTGTGTGAGGGGGATGTACAGGTGAGACTCCTGTCTCCTGCTCTCTCTCTCTCTCACTCTCTCTGTGAGGGGGATGTACAGGTGAGACTCCTGTTTCCTGCCAACTCTCTCTCTCTCTCTCTCTCTGTGAGAGGGATGTACAGGTGTGACTCCTGTCTCCTGCTCTCTCTCTCTCTCTCTCTCCCGTGTGTGAGGTTGGATGTACAGGTGAGACTCCGGTCTCCTGCTCTCTCTCTCTCTCTCTCTCTGTGAGAGGGATGTGCAGGTGAGACTCCTGTCTCCTGCTCTCTCTCTCTCTCTCTCTGTGAGAGGGATGTACAGGTGTGACTCCTGTCTCCTGCTCTCTCTGTGTGAGAGGGATGTACAGGTGTGACTCCTGTCTCCTGCTCTCTCTCTCTCTCTCTCTGTGTGAGGGGGATGTACAGGTGAGACTCCTGTCTCCTGCTCTCTGTCTCTCTCTCTCTCTCTGTGAGAGGGATGTATAGGTGAGACTCCTGTCTCCCTGCTCTCTCTCTCTCTCTTCGTGTGAGAGTGATGTACAGGTGTGACTCCTGTCTCCTGCTCTCTCTCTCTCTCTCTCTGTGTGAGGGGGATCGACAGGTGAGACTCCTGTCTCCTGCTCTCTGTCTCTCTCTCTCTCTCTGTGAGAGGGATGCACAGGTGAGACTCCTGTCTCCTGCTCTCTCTCTCTCACTCTCTCTCTGTGAGAGGGGATGTACAGGTGAGACTCCTGTCTCCTGCTCTCTCTCTCTCTCTCTCTCTCTGTGAGGGGGATGTACAGGTGAGACTCCTGTCTCCTGCTCTCTCTCTCTCTCTCTGTGTGAGAGTGATGTACAGGTGTGACTCCTGTCTCCTGCTCTCTCTCTCTCTCTCTCTCTGTGTGAGGGGGATGTACAGGTGAGACTCCTGTCGCCTGCTCTCTCTCTCTCTCTCTCTGTGAGGGGGATGTCCAGGTGAGACTCCTGTTTCCTGCTCTCTCTCTCTCTCTCTCTCTGTGAGATGGATGTACAGGTGTGACTCCTGTCTCCTGCTCTCTCTCTCTCTCTCTCTGTGTGAGGGGGATGTACAGGTGAGACTCCTGTCTCCTGCTCTCTCTCTCTCTCTCTCCGTGTGAGAGTGATGTACAGTTGTGACTCCTGTCTCCTGCTCTCTCTCTCTCTCTCTCTCTCTGTGAGGGGGATGTACAGGTGAGACTCCTGTCTCCTGCTCTCTGTCTCTCTCTCTCTCTCTGTGAGAGGGATGTATCGGTGAGACTCCTGTCTCCTGCTCTCTCTCTCTCTCTCCGTGTGAGAGTGATGTACAGGTGTGACTCCTGTCTCCTGCTCTCTCTCTCTCTCTCTCTGTGTGAGGGGGATGTACAGGTGAGACTCCTGTCTCCTGCTCTCTGTCGTCTCTCTCTCTCTCTCTGTGAGAGGGATGCACAGGTGAGACTCCTGTCTCCTGCTCTCTCTATCTCTCTCTCTGTGAGAGGGATGTACAGGTGAGACTCCTGTCTCCTGCTCTCTCTCTCTCTCTCTCTCTCTGTGAGAGGGATGTACAGGTGAGACTCCTGTCTCCTGCTCTCTCTCTCTCTCTCTCTCTGTGAGGGGGATGTACAGGTGAGACTCCTGTCTCCTGA
>NW_027139095.1:0-22606 GCF_035084215.1 Heptranchias perlo | reverse complement strand
CAGTTCTAGCATAATCTCCCTGCTCTTACACTACTGGGACTTTGGTAGCATCTTCTTTCTGGTAAAGACAGATGCAAAGTACTCATTTAGTACCTCAGCCATGCCCAGATCTCCTTTTTGGTCCCTAATGGGCCCCATCCCTCCTCTTACTACCTATAGAAGACTTTTGGATTCCCTTTTATGTTAGCAGCCAGTCTATTCTCATACTCTCTCTTTGCCCCTCTTATTTCCTTTTTCACTTCCCCTCTGAACTTTCTACATTTAGCCTCATTCTCACTTGTATTATCAACTTGACATCTGTCATACTCTGCTGCATCTTACACTCGATCTCTTTGATCATCCAGGGAGCTCCAGTTGCCTTACCTTTCCCCCTCGTGGGAATGTACTTAGACTGTACCCGAACCATCTCTTGTTTAAAGGCCGCCCACTGATCGATCACAGTTTTACCTGGCAATCTTTGATTCCAATTTACCTGGGCCAGATCAGTTCTCAACCCACTGAAATTGGCCCTCCTTCAATTAAGTATTTTTACTCTAGATTGCTCCTTGTCCTTTTCCATAGCTAATCTGAACTTATGACACTATGATTGCTGTTCCCTAAATGTTCCCCCACTGACACATGCTCCACTTGACCCACCTCATTCCCCAGAACCAGATCCAGCAATGGGCTGGAAACGTACTGATCAAGAACATTCTCCTGAACACACTTCAAAAATTCTGCCCCATAGACTATTACTATCCCAGTCTATATTAGGATAGTTGAAGTCCCCCATTATCACTACTCTATAGTTCTTGCACCTCTCTGTAATATCTCTGCAAATTTGCTCCTCTACATCCTTCCCAGTATAGAATACACCCAGTAGGGTAACGGCACTAGATTCTGGAAAGGTCCCAGCGGATTGGAAAACTGCAAACGTAACACTCCTATTCAAGAAGGGAGTGAGACAGAAAGCAGGTAACTATAGACCAGTTAGCCTAACATCTGTCATTGGGAAAATGCTGGAATCCATTATTAAGGAAGTAGTAGCAGGACATTTGGAGACTCATAATTACAATTAAGGAGAGTCAAAATGGTTTTATGAAGGGGAAATCATGTATGCCAAATTTATTAGAGTTCTTTGAGGAAGTAACAGGCAGGGTGGATAAAGGGGAACCAATGGATGCAGTACATTTGGATTTCCAAAAGGCATTCGATAAGGTGCCACATAAAAAATTACTGCACAAAATAAGAGCTCATGGTGTTGGGGGTGGCATGGATAGAGGATTGGCTAACTAACAGAAAACAAAGAGTCGTCATAAAAGGGTCATTTTCAAAATGGCAATCTGTAACTAGTGGGGTGCCACAGGGATCAGTGCTGGGGCCTCAACTATTTACAATATATATCAATGACTTGGATGAAGGAACAGAGTGTCTTGTGGCCAGATTTGCTGATGATAGATAGGTGGAAAAGCAAGTTGCAAGGAGGACACAAAGTATCTGCAAAGTGATGTTGACAGGTTAAGCAAATGGGCAAAAATTTGGCAGATGGAATATAATGTGGGAAAATATGAAGTCATCCACTTTGGGAGGAAAAATAAAAAATCAAAATATTATTTGAATGGAGAAATACTACAAAATGCTGCGGTACAGAGGGATCTGGGTGTCCTTGTACATGAAACACAAAAAGTCAACATACAGGTGCAGCAGGTAATCCGGAAGGCATACGGAATATTGGCCTTTATTTCTAGGGGGATGGAGTATAAAAGCAAGGAAGTCATGCTATAACTGTACAGGGTACTAGTGAGACCAGACCTGGAGTACTGCGTACAGTTCTGGTGCCCTTATTTAAGGAAGGACATACTTGCATTGGAGGCAGTTCAGAGAAGATTCACTAGGTTGATCCCGGGTATGGAAGGGTTGTCTTATGAGGAAAGATTGAACAGGTTGGGTCTATACTCATTGGAGTTTAGAAGAATGAGAGGAGATCTTATTGAAACATACAAGATTCTGAGGGGACTCGATAGGGTGGATGCTGAGAGGATGTTACCCGTCATGGGGGAATCTAAAACTAGGCGGCATAGTCTCAGAATAAGGGGTCGACCGTTTAAGATGGAAATGAGGTGGAATTTCTTCTCCCAGAGGGTCATGAGTCTTTGGAATTCTTTACCCCAAAAAGCTGTGGAGGCTGAGTCATTGAATACATTCAAGGCTGAGTTAGACAAATTTTTGATCAGCAAGGAAGTCAAAAGATATGGGGAAAGGGCGGGAAAGTGGAGTTGAGGTAAAAATCAGATCAGCCATAATCTCATTAAATGGCGGAGCAGGCTCGAGGGGCCGAATGGCCTACTCCTGCTCCTGTCTCTTATGGTCTTATGGCACCTCTATTGTTCCTTAACTCTAACCTAATAGATTCTGTCCTTGACCACTCCAGAACATTCTCTCCGGCACTGCAATATTCTCCTTAATCAATACTGCCACCCCCCTTCATTCTTTTCTGAACACTTTGTATCTTGGAATAATTAATACCCAATCCTGCCCTTTTTTGAGCCAGGTCTCCGTTATTGCCACATCATATTCCCATGTGGCTATTTGCGCCTGCAGCTCACCAACCTTATTTACCACACTTCGTGTGTTCACACACGTGCACTGTAAACCTATCGTAGATCTCCTTGTATTTTCTCTTATCTGATCTCACCTAACATTGTGCTATTTCTTACTCTAGTGCTATCTTTCTCCCCAGATTCTTTGTGCCCCTTGTTTCTCCTTTCGATTGCTACATCCTGGTGCCCACCCTTCTGCCAAATTAGTTTAAACCCTCCCCCACAGCACTAGTGAAACTCCCCACAAAGACATTGGTCCCAGCTCTGTTGAGGTACAACCCATCTGGCCTGGACAGGTCCCACCTTCCCCCGAACTGGTTCCAATACCCCAGGAATCGAAAGCCCTCCCTCCTGCATCATTTCGCCAGCCATCATTCATCTGCTCTATCCTCCTATTTCTATACTCACTAGCGCGTGGCACCGGGAGTAATCCGGAGATTACTACCTTTGAGGTTCTCCTTATTAATCTCTTTCCTAGCTCCCTAAAATCTGTATGCAGGACCTCATCCCTCTTTCTATCTATGTCGTTGGTACAGATATGCACCACGACCTCTGGCAGTTGACCTTCACCCTTCAGAAGATTATGCAGCCACTCAGTGACATCCTGGAACTTGGCCCCAGGGAGGCAAAATACCATCCTGGAATCATGTCTGCGGCCGCAGAAACGCCTGTCTGTTCCCCTAACTATTGAATCCCCTATCACCATTGCTTTCCCGATCTTCCTCCTCCCCTCCTGTGGATTGATGGACGATGAGTGTTTGTTATCTCCCTGCCATTGGGCCAAGACCTCGCTCTGCTGGGACTGTGTGGTGGTTGGTGTGCAACGACCACCCCACGTTAAAAGAATCCATGCACAGGCATCTTCCACCCCAACCCCACCCTACCCACCCAAATGAATTTTGGGACCTGGAACATCAGGACCCTTATGGACAATCCCAACGTCGCACTGCCATCATGGCCCCGGAATTCCAGCGCTACAACATCGACATCGCCGCCCTGAGTGAGACACGGCTGGCAGGAGAAGGCCAGCTTAAAGAACAAGGCGGCGGATACACCTTCTGGAAAGGCAAACCAGAAGAAGAACGCCGTCTCTATTGCTAAAAAACAAATTGGTTGGACATCCGCGGGGTAAATGAATACCTCACGACCCTACGGCTCACCCTGGCCCAGACGCAGCACACCAGTCGTCAGCCTACTCCCCGACCCTAGACACAATGGATGAGATAAAAGAGGCATTCTGCTCTAGCCATGACCAATCGCTGTCCCGTATCCCAAAGGGAGACAAGCTGATTCTCCTCGGCGACTTCAAGGCCAGAGTCAGGAGGGATGCAAACCTTTGGAAAGGCGTGTTAGGTAAGGAAGGTGTAGGGAAAGCAAACCCCAATGGAGTCCTCCTCCTGACGAAATGCCTAGAACATGACCTCATCATAATGAACACCCTGTTCCGCCTGAGGGACAGGTACAAGACCTCATGGCAACACCTCTGCTCGAAGCACTGGCACCTAATGGACTACATCATCGTCCGAGCGAGGGGCCTCAAAGATGTCTGCATTACCCTTGCCACAACCGGAGCCGACGACTGCTGGACTGACCACTGACTAATCCGCTCTACCATCTCCAACAACTTGGCCCCAAACCAGCAGCGGCAGAAAAAACTCTGCCGCAGGAGACTTAATGTCGCTGGACTCAAAGACCCTGAGAAGAAAGACCTTCTCAGCCGTCGCCTTACAACCAACCTGGCGATGACCAATGAACCAGAGCCGCAGAGTGCCCACAGTGTCTGGTCCGCCCTAAAAGCCACCATAATCAGCACCTGTGAGGAGACGCTCGGTCTCCCGACCAGGAAACACCAAGACTGGTTCGACAAGAATGATCAGGAGATCCAGGATCTCCTAGACCGCAAATGCAAGACGTTCCTGAATTGGCAGCTCCACCAAAAGTCAAGCGAGAGGAAACAAGCCTACAGGCAACTGAAGGCAGAGGTGTAACAAAGAACCCATGACCTAAAGAACAAATGGTGGGTGGAAAGAGCGCAGCAGACTCATCAACTCGCCGACAACCACAACGTGCGCAGCTTCTTCAGCGCAATTAAAGCCATCTACGGTCCGAGTACCCAGGGACCTACCCCACTGAGAAAATGGAGAGGCAGTTAACCCCTTATCTATTCTACTAGTTACATCCTCAAAGAACTCCAATAGGTTTGTCAAACATGATTTCCCTTTCATAAATCCATGTTGACTCTGCCAAATCCTATTATTATTTTTCAAGTGTCCTGTTACCACATCCTTTATAATAGACTCTAGCATTTTCCCTACTACTGATGTCAGGATAACAGGTCTGTAGTTCCTTGTTTTCTCTCTCCCTCCTTTCTTAAATAGTGGGGTTACAGTTCCTACACTCCAATCTGCAGGAACCATTCCAGAATCTGTAGAATTTTGGAAGATGACAACCAATGCATCCACTATCTCCAGCCACCTCTTTCAAAACCCTGGGATGTGGATCGTCAGGTCCTTGGGATTTATTGACTTTCAGTCGCATTAATTTCTCTAGTACAACCAACAGTTGGCCCAGCTAATACAGTACCAGAACCTACAGTCAACACAGTAAGTACAGTACCGGAACCTACAGTACGCAGAATACGTATAGGATCGTAGCCAACAGTCCGCACAGTAAACTCAGTACCAGAGCCGACAGTCCACACAGTAAACTCAGTACCAGAGCCGACACTTCGCACAGTAAACTCAGTACCAGAGCCGACAGTCCACACAGTAAACTCAGTACCAGAGCCGACACTTCGCACAGTAAACTCAGTACCAGAGCCGACACTTCGCACAGTAAACTCAGTACCAGAGCCGACAGTCCGCACCGTAAACTAAGTACCAGAGCCGACAGTCCGCACAGTAAACTAAGTACCAGAGCCGACAGTCCGCACAGTAAACTCAGTACCAGAGCCGACAGTCCGCACAGTAAACTCAGTACCAGAGCCGACAGTCCGCACAGTAAACTCAGTACCAGAGCCGACAGTCCGCACAGTAAACTCAGTACCAGAGCCGACACTAAGCACAGTAAACTCAGTACCAGAGCCGACACTAAGCACAGTAAACTCAGTACCAGAGCCGACACTTCGCACAGTAAACTCAGTACCAGAGCCGACAGTCCGCACAGTAAACTCAGTACCAGAGCCGACACTAAGCACAGTAAACTCAGTACCAGAGCCGACAGTCCGCACAGTAAACTCAGTACCAGAGCCGACACTAAGCACAGTAAACTCAGTACCAGAGCCGACACGAAGCACAGTAAACTCAGTACCAGAGCCGACACTTCGCACAGTAAACTCAGTACCAGAGCCGACAGTCCACGCAGTAAACTCAGTACCAGAGCCGACACTTCGCACAGTAAACTCAGTACCAGAGCCGAAACTTCGCACAGTAAACTCAGTACCAGAGCCGAAACTTCGCACAGTAAACTCAGTACCAGAGCCGAAACTTCGCACAGTAAACTCAGTACCAGAGCCGACACTTCGCACAGTAAACTCAGTACCAGAGCCGACAGTCCGCACAGTAAACTCAGTACCAGAGCCGACACGAAGCACAGTAAACTCAGTACCAGAGCCGACAGTCCACACAGTAAACTCAGTACCAGAGGCGACACTAAGCACAGTAAACTCAGTACCAGAGCCGACAGTCCGCACAGTAAACTCAGTACCAGAGGCGACAGTCCACACAGTAAACTCAGTACCAGAGCCGACAGTCCGCACAGTAAACTCAGTACCAGAGCCGACAGTCCACACAGTAAACTCAGTACCAGAGCCGACAGTCCGCACAGTAAACTCAGTACCAGAGACGACAGTCCGCACAGTAAACTCAGTACCAGAGCCGACACTAAGCACAGTAAACCCAGTACCAGAGCCGACAGTCCGCACAGTAAACTCAGTACCAGAGCCGACACTAAGCACAGTAAACTCAGTACCAGAGCCGACACTTCGCACAGTAAACTCAGTACCAGAGCCGACACTTCGCACAGTAAACTCAGTACCAGAGCCGACACTTCGCACAGTAAACTCAGTACCAGAGCCGACACTAAGCACAGTAAACTCAGAACCAGAGCAGACACTCCGCACAGCAAACTCAGTACCAGAGCCGACACTTCGCACAGTAAACTCAGTACCAGAGCCGACAGTCCGCACAGTAAACTCAGTACCAGAGCCGACAGTCCGCACAATAAACTCAGTACCAGAGCCGACACGAAGCACAGTAAACTCAGTACCAGAGCCGACAGTCCGCACAGTAAACTCAGTACCAGAGCCGACAGTCCGCACAGTAAACTCAGTACCAGAGCCGACAGTCCGCACAGTAAACTCAGTACCAGAGCCGACACTAGGCACAGTAAACTCAGTACCAGAGCCGACACTAAGCACAGTAAACTCAGTACCAGAGCCGACACTAAGCACAGTAAACTCAGTACCAGAGCCGACACTAAGCACAGTAAACTCAGTACCAGAGCCGACAGTCCGCACAGTAAACTCAGTACCAGAGCCGACACTAAGCACAGTAAACTCAGTACCAGAGCCGACAGTCCGCACAGTAAACTCAGTACCAGAGCCGACACTAAGCACAGTAAACTCAGTACCAGAGCCGACAGTCCGCACAGTAAACTCAGTACCAGAGCCGACACTAAGCACAGTAAACTCAGTACCAGAGCCGACACTAAGCACAGTAAACTCAGTACCAGAGCCGAAACTTCGCACAGTAAACTCAGTACCAGAGCCGACACTTCGCACAGTAAACCCAGTACCAGAGCCGACAGTCCGCACAGTAAACTCAGTACCAGAGCCGACACTAAGCACAGTAAACTCAGTACCAGAGCCGACACTAAGCACAGTAAACTCAGTACCAGAGCCGACAGTCCGCACAGTAAACTCAGTACCAGAGCCGACACTAAGCACAGTAAACTCAGTACCAGTGCCGACAGTCCGCACAATAAACTCAGTACCAGAGCCGACACTAAGCACAGTAAACTCAGTACCAGAGCCGACAGTCCGCACAATAAGCTCAGTACCAGAGCCGACAGTCCGCACAATAAACTCAGTACCAGAGACGACACTAAGCACAGTAAACTCAGTACCAGAGCCGACAGTCCGCACAATAAGCTCAGTACCAGAGCCGACAGTCCGCACAATAAACTCAGTACCAGAGCCGACACTAAGCACAGTAAACTCAGTACCAGAGCCGACAGTCCGCACAATAAACTCAGTACCAGAGCCGACACTAAGCACAGTAAACTCAGTACCAGAGCCGACACTTCGCACAGTAAACTCAGTACCAGAGCCGACACTTCGCACAGTAAACTCAGTACCAGAGCCGACACTTCGCACAGTAAACTCAGTACCAGAGCCGACACTTCGCACAGTAAACTCAGAACCAGAGCAGACAATCCGCACAGTAAACTCAGTACCAGAGCCGACACTTCGCACAGTAAACTCAGTACCAGAGCCGACAGTCCGCACAATAAACTCAGTACCAGAGCCGACACGAAGCACAGTAAACTCAGTACCAGAGCCGACAGTCCGCACAATAAACTCAGTACCAGAGCCAACACTAAGCACAGTAAACTCAGTACCAGAGCCGACAGTCCGCACAGTAAACTCAGTACCAGAGCCGACAGTCCGCACAGTAAACTCAGTACCAGAGCCGACAGTCCGCACAGTAAACTCAGTACCAGAGCCGACACTAAGCACAGTAAACTCAGTACCAGAGCCGACACTAAGCACAGTAAACCCAGTACCAGAGCCGACAGTCCGCACAGTAAACTCAGTACCAGAGCCGACACTAAGCACAGTAAACTCAGTACCAGAGCCGACACTAAGCACAGTAAACCCAGTACCAGAGCCGACACTAAGCACAGTAAACTCAGTACCAGAGACGACAGTCCGCACAGTAAACTCAGTACCAGAGCCGACACTAAGCACAGTAAACTCAGTACCAGAGCCGACACTAAGCACAGTAAACTCAGTACCAGAGCCGACAGTCCGCACAGTAAACTCAGTACCAGAGCCGACAGTCCGCACAGTAAACTCAGTACCAGAGCCGACACTAAGCACAGTAAACCCAGTACCAGAGCCGACAGTCCGCACAGTAAACTCAGTACCAGAGCCGACACTAAGCACAGTAAACTCAGTACCAGAGCCGACACTTCGCACAGTAAACTCAGTACCAGAGCCGACACTTCGCACAGTAAACTCAGTACCAGAGCCGACACTAAGCACAGTAAACTCAGAACCAGAGCAGACACTCCGCACAGCAAACTCAGTACCAGAGCCGACACTTCGCACAGTAAACTCAGTACCAGAGCCGACAGTCCGCACAGTAAACTCAGTACCAGAGCCGACAGTCCGCACAATAAACTCAGTACCAGAGCCGACACGAAGCACAGTAAACTCAGTACCAGAGCCGACAGTCCGCACAGTAAACTCAGTACCAGAGCCGACAGTCCGCATAGTAAACTCAGTACCAGAGCCGACAGTCCGCACAGTAAACTCAGTACCAGAGCCGACACTAAGCACAGTAAACTCAGTACCAGAGCCGACACTAAGCACAGTAAACTCAGTACCAGAGCCGACACTAAGCACAGTAAACTCAGTACCAGAGCCGACACTAAGCACAGTAAACTCAGTACCAGAGCCGACAGTCCGCACAGTAAACTCAGTACCAGAGCCGACACTAAGCACAGTAAACTCAGTACCAGAGCCGACAGTCCGCACAGTAAACTCAGTACCAGAGCCGACACTAAGCACAGTAAACTCAGTACCAGAGCCGACAGTCCGCACAGTAAACTCAGTACCAGAGCCGACACTAAGCACAGTAAACTCAGTACCAGAGCCGACACTAAGCACAGTAAACTCAGTACCAGAGCCGAAACTTCGCACAGTAAACTCAGTACCAGAGCCGACACTTCGCACAGTAAACCCAGTACCAGAGCCGACAGTCCGCACAGTAAACTCAGTACCAGAGCCGACACTAAGCACAGTAAACTCAGTACCAGAGCCGACACTAAGCACAGTAAACTCAGTACCAGAGCCGACAGTCCGCACAGTAAACTCAGTACCAGAGCCGACACTAAGCACAGTAAACTCAGTACCAGTGCCGACAGTCCGCACAATAAACTCAGTACCAGAGCCGACACTAAGCACAGTAAACTCAGTACCAGAGCCGACAGTCCGCACAATAAGCTCAGTACCAGAGCCGACAGTCCGCACAATAAACTCAGTACCAGAGCCGACACTAAGCACAGTAAACTCAGTACCAGAGCCGACACTAAGCACAGTAAACTCAGTACCAGAGCCGACACTTCGCACAGTAAACTCAGTACCAGAGCCGACAGTCCGCACAGTAAACTCAGTACCAGAGCCGACACTAAGCACAGTAAACTCAGTACCAGAGCCGACACTAAGCACAGTAAACTCAGTACCAGAGCCGACACTTCGCACAGTAAACTCAGTACCAGAGCCGACAGTCCGCACAGTAAACTCAGTACCAGAGCCGACACTAAGCACAGTAAACTCAGTACCAGAGCCGACAGTCCGCACAGTAAACTCAGTACCAGAGCCGACACTAAGCACAGTAAACTCAGTACCAGAGCCGACACGAAGCACAGTAAACTCAGTACCAGAGCCGACACTTCGCACAGTAAACTCAGTACCAGAGCCGACAGTCCACGCAGTAAACTCAGTACCAGAGCCGACACTTCGCACAGTAAACTCAGTACCAGAGCCGAAACTTCGCACAGTAAACTCAGTACCAGAGCCGAAACTTCGCACAGTAAACTCAGTACCAGAGCCGAAACTTCGCACAGTAAACTCAGTACCAGAGCCGACACTTCGCACAGTAAACTCAGTACCAGAGCCGACAGTCCGCACAGTAAACTCAGTACCAGAGCCGACACGAAGCACAGTAAACTCAGTACCAGAGCCGACAGTCCACACAGTAAACTCAGTACCAGAGGCGACACTAAGCACAGTAAACTCAGTACCAGAGCCGACAGTCCGCACAGTAAACTCAGTACCAGAGGCGACAGTCCACACAGTAAACTCAGTACCAGAGCCGACAGTCCGCACAGTAAACTCAGTACCAGAGCCGACAGTCCACACAGTAAACTCAGTACCAGAGCCGACAGTCCGCACAGTAAACTCAGTACCAGAGACGACAGTCCGCACAGTAAACTCAGTACCAGAGCCGACACTAAGCACAGTAAACCCAGTACCAGAGCCGACAGTCCGCACAGTAAACTCAGTACCAGAGCCGACACTAAGCACAGTAAACTCAGTACCAGAGCCGACACTTCGCACAGTAAACTCAGTACCAGAGCCGACACTTCGCACAGTAAACTCAGTACCAGAGCCGACACTTCGCACAGTAAACTCAGTACCAGAGCCGACACTAAGCACAGTAAACTCAGAACCAGAGCAGACACTCCGCACAGCAAACTCAGTACCAGAGCCGACACTTCGCACAGTAAACTCAGTACCAGAGCCGACAGTCCGCACAGTAAACTCAGTACCAGAGCCGACAGTCCGCACAATAAACTCAGTACCAGAGCCGACACGAAGCACAGTAAACTCAGTACCAGAGCCGACAGTCCGCACAGTAAACTCAGTACCAGAGCCGACAGTCCGCACAGTAAACTCAGTACCAGAGCCGACAGTCCGCACAGTAAACTCAGTACCAGAGCCGACACTAGGCACAGTAAACTCAGTACCAGAGCCGACACTAAGCACAGTAAACTCAGTACCAGAGCCGACACTAAGCACAGTAAACTCAGTACCAGAGCCGACACTAAGCACAGTAAACTCAGTACCAGAGCCGACAGTCCGCACAGTAAACTCAGTACCAGAGCCGACACTAAGCACAGTAAACTCAGTACCAGAGCCGACAGTCCGCACAGTAAACTCAGTACCAGAGCCGACACTAAGCACAGTAAACTCAGTACCAGAGCCGACAGTCCGCACAGTAAACTCAGTACCAGAGCCGACACTAAGCACAGTAAACTCAGTACCAGAGCCGACACTAAGCACAGTAAACTCAGTACCAGAGCCGAAACTTCGCACAGTAAACTCAGTACCAGAGCCGACACTTCGCACAGTAAACCCAGTACCAGAGCCGACAGTCCGCACAGTAAACTCAGTACCAGAGCCGACACTAAGCACAGTAAACTCAGTACCAGAGCCGACACTAAGCACAGTAAACTCAGTACCAGAGCCGACAGTCCGCACAGTAAACTCAGTACCAGAGCCGACACTAAGCACAGTAAACTCAGTACCAGTGCCGACAGTCCGCACAATAAACTCAGTACCAGAGCCGACACTAAGCACAGTAAACTCAGTACCAGAGCCGACAGTCCGCACAATAAGCTCAGTACCAGAGCCGACAGTCCGCACAATAAACTCAGTACCAGAGACGACACTAAGCACAGTAAACTCAGTACCAGAGCCGACAGTCCGCACAATAAGCTCAGTACCAGAGCCGACAGTCCGCACAATAAACTCAGTACCAGAGCCGACACTAAGCACAGTAAACTCAGTACCAGAGCCGACAGTCCGCACAATAAACTCAGTACCAGAGCCGACACTAAGCACAGTAAACTCAGTACCAGAGCCGACACTTCGCACAGTAAACTCAGTACCAGAGCCGACACTTCGCACAGTAAACTCAGTACCAGAGCCGACACTTCGCACAGTAAACTCAGTACCAGAGCCGACACTTCGCACAGTAAACTCAGAACCAGAGCAGACAATCCGCACAGTAAACTCAGTACCAGAGCCGACACTTCGCACAGTAAACTCAGTACCAGAGCCGACAGTCCGCACAATAAACTCAGTACCAGAGCCGACACGAAGCACAGTAAACTCAGTACCAGAGCCGACAGTCCGCACAATAAACTCAGTACCAGAGCCAACACTAAGCACAGTAAACTCAGTACCAGAGCCGACAGTCCGCACAGTAAACTCAGTACCAGAGCCGACAGTCCGCACAGTAAACTCAGTACCAGAGCCGACAGTCCGCACAGTAAACTCAGTACCAGAGCCGACACTAAGCACAGTAAACTCAGTACCAGAGCCGACACTAAGCACAGTAAACCCAGTACCAGAGCCGACAGTCCGCACAGTAAACTCAGTACCAGAGCCGACACTAAGCACAGTAAACTCAGTACCAGAGCCGACACTAAGCACAGTAAACCCAGTACCAGAGCCGACAGTCCGCACAGTAAACTCAGTACCAGAGCCGACACTAAGCACAGTAAACTCAGTACCAGAGACGACAGTCCGCACAGTAAACTCAGTACCAGAGCCGACACTAAGCACAGTAAACTCAGTACCAGAGCCGACACTAAGCACAGTAAACTCAGTACCAGAGCCGACAGTCCGCACAGTAAACTCAGTACCAGAGCCGACAGTCCGCACAGTAAACTCAGTACCAGAGCCGACACTAAGCACAGTAAACCCAGTACCAGAGCCGACAGTCCGCACAGTAAACTCAGTACCAGAGCCGACACTAAGCACAGTAAACTCAGTACCAGAGCCGACACTTCGCACAGTAAACTCAGTACCAGAGCCGACACTTCGCACAGTAAACTCAGTACCAGAGCCGACACTAAGCACAGTAAACTCAGAACCAGAGCAGACACTCCGCACAGCAAACTCAGTACCAGAGCCGACACTTCGCACAGTAAACTCAGTACCAGAGCCGACAGTCCGCACAGTAAACTCAGTACCAGAGCCGACAGTCCGCACAATAAACTCAGTACCAGAGCCGACACGAAGCACAGTAAACTCAGTACCAGAGCCGACAGTCCGCACAGTAAACTCAGTACCAGAGCCGACAGTCCGCACAGTAAACTCAGTACCAGAGCCGACAGTCCGCACAGTAAACTCAGTACCAGAGCCGACACTAAGCACAGTAAACTCAGTACCAGAGCCGACACTAAGCACAGTAAACTCAGTACCAGAGCCGACACTAAGCACAGTAAACTCAGTACCAGAGCCGACACTAAGCACAGTAAACTCAGTACCAGAGCCGACAGTCCGCACAGTAAACTCAGTACCAGAGCCGACACTAAGCACAGTAAACTCAGTACCAGAGCCGACAGTCCGCACAGTAAACTCAGTACCAGAGCCGACACTAAGCACAGTAAACTCAGTACCAGAGCCGACAGTCCGCACAGTAAACTCAGTACCAGAGCCGACACTAAGCACAGTAAACTCAGTACCAGAGCCGACACTAAGCACAGTAAACTCAGTACCAGAGCCGAAACTTCGCACAGTAAACTCAGTACCAGAGCCGACACTTCGCACAGTAAACCCAGTACCAGAGCCGACAGTCCGCACAGTAAACTCAGTACCAGAGCCGACACTAAGCACAGTAAACTCAGTACCAGAGCCGACACTAAGCACAGTAAACTCAGTACCAGAGCCGACAGTCCGCACAGTAAACTCAGTACCAGAGCCGACACTAAGCACAGTAAACTCAGTACCAGTGCCGACAGTCCGCACAATAAACTCAGTACCAGAGCCGACACTAAGCACAGTAAACTCAGTACCAGAGCCGACAGTCCGCACAATAAGCTCAGTACCAGAGCCGACAGTCCGCACAATAAACTCAGTACCAGAGACGACACTAAGCACAGTAAACTCAGTACCAGAGCCGACAGTCCGCACAATAAGCTCAGTACCAGAGCCGACAGTCCGCACAATAAACTCAGTACCAGAGCCGACACTAAGCACAGTAAACTCAGTACCAGAGCCGACACTTCGCACAGTAAACTCAGTACCAGAGCCGACACTTCGCACAGTAAACTCAGTACCAGCGCCGACACTTCGCACAGTAAACTCAGTACCAGAGCCGACACTTCGCACAGTAAACTCAGAACCAGAGCAGACAATCCGCACAGTAAACTCAGTACCAGAGCCGACACTTCGCACAGTAAACTCAGTACCAGAGCCGACAGTCCGCACAATAAACTCAGTACCAGAGCCGACACGAAGCACAGTAAACTCAGTACCAGAGCCGACAGTCCGCACAATAAACTCAGTACCAGAGCCAACACTAAGCACAGTAAACTCAGTACCAGAGCCGACAGTCCGCACAGTAAACTCAGTACCAGAGCCGACAGTCCGCACAGTAAACTCAGTACCAGAGCCGACAGTCCGCACAGTAAACTCAGTACCAGAGCCGACACTAAGCACAGTAAACTCAGTACCAGAGCCGACACTAAGCACAGTAAACCCAGTACCAGAGCCGACAGTCCGCACAGTAAACTCAGTACCAGAGCCGACACTAAGCACAGTAAACTCAGTACCAGAGACGACAGTCCGCACAGTAAACTCAGTACCAGAGCCGACACTAAGCACAGTAAACTCAGTACCAGAGCCGACAGTCCGCACAGTAAACTCAGTACCAGAGCCGACACTAAGCACAGTAAACTCAGTACCAGAGCCGACAGTCCGCACAGTAAACTCAGTACCAGAGCCGACACTAAGCACAGTAAACTCAGTACCAGAGCCGACAGTCCGCACAGTAAACTCAGTACCAGAGCCGACACGAAGCACAGTAAACTCAGTACCAGAGCCGACACTAAGCACAGTAAACTCAGTACCAGAGCCGAAACTTCGCACAGCAAACTCAGTACCAGAGCCGACACTTCGCACAGTAAACCCAGTACCAGAGCCGACACTTCGCACAGTAAACTCAGAACCAGAGCCGACACTAAGCACAGTAAACTCAGTACCAGAACCGAAACTTCGCACAGTAAACTCAGTACCAGAGCCGACACTTCGCACAGTAAACCCAGTACCAGAGCCGACACTTCGCACAGTAAACTCAGTACCAGAGCCGACACTTCGCACAGTAAACCCAGTACCAGAGCCGACACTTTGCACAGTAAACTCAGTACCAGAGCCGACACTCCGCACAGTAAACTCAGTACCAGAGCCGACAGTCCGCACAGTAAACTCAGTACCAGAGCCGACACTAAGCACAGTAAACTCAGTACCAGAGTCGACAGTCCACACAGTAAACTCAGTACCAGAGCCGACAGTCCACACAGTAAACTCAGTACCAGAGCCGACAGTCCGCACAGTAAACTCAGTACCAGAGCCGACACTTAGCACAGTAAACTCAGTACCAGAGCCGACAGTCCGCACAGTAAACTCAGTACCAGAGCCGACAGTCCACACAGTAAACTCAGTACCAGAGCCGACAGTCCGCACAGTAAACTCAGTACCAGAGCCGACACTAAGCACAGTAAACTCAGTACCAGAGCCGACAGTCCGCACAGTAAACTCAGTACCAGAGCCGACACTAAGCACAGTAAACTCAGTACCAGAGCCGACACTAAGCACAGTAAACCCAGTACCAGAGCCGACAGTCCGCACAGTAAACTCAGTACCAGAGCCGACACTAAGCACAGTAAACCCAGTACCAGAGCCGACACTAAGCACAGTAAACTCAGTTCCAGAGCCGACAGTCCGCACAGTAAACTCAGTACCAGAGCCGACAGTCCGCACAGTAAACTCAGTACCAGAGCCGACACTAAGCACAATAAACTCAGTACCAGAGCCGACACTAAGCACAGTAAACTCAGTACCAGAGCCGACACTAAGCACAGTAAACTCAGTACCAGAGCCGACACTAAGCACAGTAAACTCAGTACCAGAGCTGACAGTCCGCACAGTAAACTCAGTACCAGAGCCGACAGTCCGCACAGTAAACTCAGTACCAGAGCCGACACCAAGCACAGTAAACTCAGTACCAGAGCCGACAGTCCGCACAGTAAACTCAGTACCAGAGCCGACAGTCCACACAGTAAACTCAGTACCATAGCCGACACTAAGCACAGTAAACTCAGTACCAGAGACGACAGTCCGCACAGTAAACTCAGTACCAGAGCCGACACTAAGCACAGTAAACTCAGTACCAGAGCCAACAGTCCGCACAGTAAACTCAGTACCAGAGCCGACACTAAGCACAGTAAACCCAGTACCAGAGCCGACAGTCCGCACAGTAAACTCAGTACCAGAGCCGACACTAAGCACAGTAAACTCAGTACCAGAGCCGACACGAAGCACAGTAAACTCAGTACCAGAGCCGACAGTCCGCACAGTAAACTCAGTACCAGAGCCGACACTAAGCACAGTAAACTCAGTACAAGAGCCGACAGTCCGCACAATAAACTCAGTACCAGAGCCGACACTAAGCACAGTAAACTCAGTACCAGAGCCGACAGTCCGCACAATAAGCTCAGTACCAGAGCCGACAGTCCGCACAATAAACTCTGTACCAGAGCCGACACTAAGCACAGTAAACTCAGTACCAGAGCCGACAGTTCGCACAATAAGCTCAGTACCAGAGCCGACAGTCCGCACAATAAACTCAGTACCAGAGACGACACTAAGCACAGTAAACTCAGTACCAGAGCCGACAGTCCGCACAATAAGCTCAGTACCAGAGCCGACAGTCCGCACAATAAACTCAGTACCAGAGCCGACACTAAGCACAGTAAACTCAGTACCAGAGCCGACAGTCCGCACAATAAACTCAGTACCAGAGCCGACACTAAGCACAGTAAACTCAGTACCAGAGCCGACACTTCGCACAGTAAACTCAGTACCAGAGCCGACACTTCGCACAGTAAACTCAGTACCAGAGCCGACACTTCGCACAGTAAACTCAGTACCAGAGCCGACACTTCGCACAGTAAACTCAGAACCAGAGCAGACACTCCGCACAGTAAACTCAGTACCAGAGCCGACACTTCGCACAGTAAACTCAGTACCAGAGCCGACAGTCCGCACAGTAAACTAAGTACCAGAGCCGACAGTCCGCACAATAAACTCAGTACCAGAGCCGACACGAAGCACAGTAAACTCAGTACCAGAGCCGACAGTCCGCACAATAAACTCAGTACCAGAGCCGACACTAAGCACAGTAAACTCAGTACCAGAGCCGACAGTCCGCACAGTAAACTCAGTACCAGAGCCGACACTAAGCACAGTAAACTCAGTACCAGAGCCGACACTAAGCACAGTAAACCCAGTACCAGAGCCGACAGTCCGCACAGTAAACTCAGTACCAGAGCCGACACTAAGCACAGTAAACTCAGTACCAGAGCCGACACGAAGCACAGTAAACTCAGTACCAGAGCCGACAGTCCGCACAGTAAACTCAGTACCAGAGCCGACAGTCCGCACAGTAAACTCAGTACCAGAGCCGACAGTCCGCACAGTAAACTCAGTACCAGAGCCGACACTAAGCACAGTAAACTCAGTACCAGAGCCGACACTAAGCACAGTAAACTCAGTACCAGAGCCGACACTAAGCACAGTAAACTCAGTACCAGAGCCGACACTAAGCACAGTAAACTCAGTACCAGAGCCGACAGTCCGCACAGTAAACTCAGTACCAGAGCCGACACTAAGCACAGTAAACTCAGTACCAGAGCCGACAGTCCGCACAGTAAACTCAGTACCAGAGCCGACACTAAGCACAGTAAACTCAGTACCAGAGCCGACAGTCCGCACAGTAAACTCAGTACCAGAGCCGACACTAAGCACAGTAAACTCAGTACCAGAGCCGACACTAAGCACAGTAAACTCAGTACCAGAGCCGAAACTTCGCACAGTAAACTCAGTACCAGAGCCGACACTTCGCACAGTAAACCCAGTACCAGAGCCGACAGTCCGCACAGTAAACTCAGTACCAGAGCCGACACTAAGCACAGTAAACTCAGTACCAGAGCCGACACTAAGCACAGTAAACTCAGTACCAGAGCCGACAGTCCGCACAGTAAACTCAGTACCAGAGCCGACACTAAGCACAGTAAACTCAGTACCAGTGCCGACAGTCCGCACAATAAACTCAGTACCAGAGCCGACACTAAGCACAGTAAACTCAGTACCAGAGCCGACAGTCCGCACAATAAGCTCAGTACCAGAGCCGACAGTCCGCACAATAAACTCAGTACCAGAGACGACACTAAGCACAGTAAACTCAGTACCAGAGCCGACAGTCCGCACAATAAGCTCAGTACCAGAGCCGACAGTCCGCACAATAAACTCAGTACCAGAGCCGACACTAAGCACAGTAAACTCAGTACCAGAGCCGACACTTCGCACAGTAAACTCAGTACCAGAGCCGACACTTCGCACAGTAAACTCAGTACCAGCGCCGACACTTCGCACAGTAAACTCAGTACCAGAGCCGACACTTCGCACAGTAAACTCAGAACCAGAGCAGACAATCCGCACAGTAAACTCAGTACCAGAGCCGACACTTCGCACAGTAAACTCAGTACCAGAGCCGACAGTCCGCACAATAAACTCAGTACCAGAGCCGACACGAAGCACAGTAAACTCAGTACCAGAGCCGACAGTCCGCACAATAAACTCAGTACCAGAGCCAACACTAAGCACAGTAAACTCAGTACCAGAGCCGACAGTCCGCACAGTAAACTCAGTACCAGAGCCGACAGTCCGCACAGTAAACTCAGTACCAGAGCCGACAGTCCGCACAGTAAACTCAGTACCAGAGCCGACACTAAGCACAGTAAACTCAGTACCAGAGCCGACACTAAGCACAGTAAACCCAGTACCAGAGCCGACAGTCCGCACAGTAAACTCAGTACCAGAGCCGACACTAAGCACAGTAAACTCAGTACCAGAGACGACAGTCCGCACAGTAAACTCAGTACCAGAGCCGACACTAAGCACAGTAAACTCAGTACCAGAGCCGACAGTCCGCACAGTAAACTCAGTACCAGAGCCGACACTAAGCACAGTAAACTCAGTACCAGAGCCGACAGTCCGCACAGTAAACTCAGTACCAGAGCCGACACTAAGCACAGTAAACTCAGTACCAGAGCCGACAGTCCGCACAGTAAACTCAGTACCAGAGCCGACACGAAGCACAGTAAACTCAGTACCAGAGCCGACACTAAGCACAGTAAACTCAGTACCAGAGCCGAAACTTCGCACAGCAAACTCAGTACCAGAGCCGACACTTCGCACAGTAAACCCAGTACCAGAGCCGACACTTCGCACAGTAAACTCAGAACCAGAGCCGACACTAAGCACAGTAAACTCAGTACCAGAACCGAAACTTCGCACAGTAAACTCAGTACCAGAGCCGACACTTCGCACAGTAAACCCAGTACCAGAGCCGACACTTCGCACAGTAAACTCAGTACCAGAGCCGACACTTCGCACAGTAAACCCAGTACCAGAGCCGACACTTTGCACAGTAAACTCAGTACCAGAGCCGACACTCCGCACAGTAAACTCAGTACCAGAGCCGACAGTCCGCACAGTAAACTCAGTACCAGAGCCGACACTAAGCACAGTAAACTCAGTACCAGAGTCGACAGTCCACACAGTAAACTCAGTACCAGAGCCGACAGTCCACACAGTAAACTCAGTACCAGAGCCGACAGTCCGCACAGTAAACTCAGTACCAGAGCCGACACTTAGCACAGTAAACTCAGTACCAGAGCCGACAGTCCGCACAGTAAACTCAGTACCAGAGCCGACAGTCCACACAGTAAACTCAGTACCAGAGCCGACAGTCCGCACAGTAAACTCAGTACCAGAGCCGACACTAAGCACAGTAAACTCAGTACCAGAGCCGACAGTCCGCACAGTAAACTCAGTACCAGAGCCGACACTAAGCACAGTAAACTCAGTACCAGAGCCGACACTAAGCACAGTAAACCCAGTACCAGAGCCGACAGTCCGCACAGTAAACTCAGTACCAGAGCCGACACTAAGCACAGTAAACCCAGTACCAGAGCCGACACTAAGCACAGTAAACTCAGTTCCAGAGCCGACAGTCCGCACAGTAAACTCAGTACCAGAGCCGACAGTCCGCACAGTAAACTCAGTACCAGAGCCGACACTAAGCACAATAAACTCAGTACCAGAGCCGACACTAAGCACAGTAAACTCAGTACCAGAGCCGACACTAAGCACAGTAAACTCAGTACCAGAGCCGACACTAAGCACAGTAAACTCAGTACCAGAGCTGACAGTCCGCACAGTAAACTCAGTACCAGAGCCGACAGTCCGCACAGTAAACTCAGTACCAGAGCCGACACCAAGCACAGTAAACTCAGTACCAGAGCCGACAGTCCGCACAGTAAACTCAGTACCAGAGCCGACAGTCCACACAGTAAACTCAGTACCATAGCCGACACTAAGCACAGTAAACTCAGTACCAGAGACGACAGTCCGCACAGTAAACTCAGTACCAGAGCCGACACTAAGCACAGTAAACTCAGTACCAGAGCCAACAGTCCGCACAGTAAACTCAGTACCAGAGCCGACACTAAGCACAGTAAACCCAGTACCAGAGCCGACAGTCCGCACAGTAAACTCAGTACCAGAGCCGACACTAAGCACAGTAAACTCAGTACCAGAGCCGACACGAAGCACAGTAAACTCAGTACCAGAGCCGACAGTCCGCACAGTAAACTCAGTACCAGAGCCGACACTAAGCACAGTAAACTCAGTACAAGAGCCGACAGTCCGCACAATAAACTCAGTACCAGAGCCGACACTAAGCACAGTAAACTCAGTACCAGAGCCGACAGTCCGCACAATAAGCTCAGTACCAGAGCCGACAGTCCGCACAATAAACTCTGTACCAGAGCCGACACTAAGCACAGTAAACTCAGTACCAGAGCCGACAGTTCGCACAATAAGCTCAGTACCAGAGCCGACAGTCCGCACAATAAACTCAGTACCAGAGACGACACTAAGCACAGTAAACTCAGTACCAGAGCCGACAGTCCGCACAATAAGCTCAGTACCAGAGCCGACAGTCCGCACAATAAACTCAGTACCAGAGCCGACACTAAGCACAGTAAACTCAGTACCAGAGCCGACAGTCCGCACAATAAACTCAGTACCAGAGCCGACACTAAGCACAGTAAACTCAGTACCAGAGCCGACACTTCGCACAGTAAACTCAGTACCAGAGCCGACACTTCGCACAGTAAACTCAGTACCAGAGCCGACACTTCGCACAGTAAACTCAGTACCAGAGCCGACACTTCGCACAGTAAACTCAGAACCAGAGCAGACACTCCGCACAGTAAACTCAGTACCAGAGCCGACACTTCGCACAGTAAACTCAGTACCAGAGCCGACAGTCCGCACAGTAAACTAAGTACCAGAGCCGACAGTCCGCACAATAAACTCAGTACCAGAGCCGACACGAAGCACAGTAAACTCAGTACCAGAGCCGACAGTCCGCACAATAAACTCAGTACCAGAGCCGACACTAAGCACAGTAAACTCAGTACCAGAGCCGACAGTCCGCACAGTAAACTCAGTACCAGAGCCGACACTAAGCACAGTAAACTCAGTACCAGAGCCGACACTAAGCACAGTAAACCCAGTACCAGAGCCGACAGTCCGCACAGTAAACTCAGTACCAGAGCCGACACTAAGCACAGTAAACTCAGTACCAGAGCCGACACGAAGCACAGTAAACTCAGTACCAGAGCCGACAGTCCGCACAGTAAACTCAGTACCAGAGCCGACACTAAGCACAGTAAACTCAGTACCAGAGCCGACAGTCCGCACAATAAACTCAGTACCAGAGCCGACACTAAGCACAGTAAACTCAGTACCAGAGCCGACAGTCCGCACAATAAGCTCAGTACCAGAGCCGACAGTCCGCACAATAAACTCTGTACCAGAGCCGACACTAAGCACAGTAAACTCAGTACCAGAGCCGACAGTTCGCACAATAAGCTCAGTACCAGAGCCGACAGTCCGCACAATAAACTCAGTACCAGAGACGACACTAAGCACAGCAAACTCAGTACCAGAGCCGACAGTCCGCACAATAAGCTCAGTACCAGAGCCGACAGTCCGCACAATAAACTCAGTACCAGAGCCGACACTAAGCACAGTAAACTCAGTACCAGAGCCGACAGTCCGCACAATAAACTCAGTACCAGAGCCGACACTTCGCACA
>NW_027139094.1:0-22660 GCF_035084215.1 Heptranchias perlo | reverse complement strand
TTCCCGGATTTGCATAAAGCTGGGTCGAAATCTTCCGCAGACCCAGCGCTCGGATCCTTCTTGTGAATGGGGAGAGTGGGAGGGGGTTTAGACAGACTGAGCCCGGTTAACGAGCCCCGCAATCTTCACTGAACATTGACTGGAGTCTCTGCTGAACTTTAACTTGGTTAAAACCGAACAAAAGTTTAGAAACTTTGCGAAAACTTTTCAACGTTTGTTGGATTCTTTATTTTTATCAATATGTTTATTTCATTCCTGACACAATAACCAGGATAGAGGCGGTTAAGATTTTAACAGAATAAATTCAGACACTTGTCCTCACTCGGTCTGTTACTCAATATTTCCCAAACCTATTGATCAAATATTAAAAACTTTACACCTGAGTCACACTTCCTGTTAACAGTCCCGGGTTTAAAGTCATACATTTGGTCCTTATTGTTATATTTCCTTTATAAATTCCTACCTCCTCATTTATAATGGGATCTTCCTATGTAAACAGTCACACTGGAATTACCCAGTGGAGCTGCAGCGCACCACAGGCAGGAGGGTGTAATTACAATGTGACCCCATTACATGGAAAGAAAAGCAAAGCTTGCATTTATATAGCGCCTTTCCCCACCTCACGGACGTCCCAAAACACTTTACAGCCAATTAAGTGCTTTTGAAGTGCAGTCAATGTAGGAAACGCGGCAGCCAATTTGCGCACAGCAAGATCCCACAAACAGCAATCAGATAAATGACCAGATCATCCGTTTTTAGTGATGTTGGTTGAGGGATAAATATTTGCCCCAGGACACCGGGGAGAACGCCCCTGCTCTTCTTTAAATTGTAGCCATGGGATCTTTTACATCCACCTGAGACAGTGCGGCGCTCCCTCAGTACCAACCCTCCGACAGTGCGGCGCTCCCTCAGCACCGACCCTCCGACAGTGCGGCGCTCCCTCAGTACTGACCCTCCGACAGTGCGGCGCTCCCTCAGCACCGACCCTCCGACAGTGCGGCGCTCCCTCAGCACCGACCCTTCGACAGTGCGGCGCTCCCTCAGCACCGACCCTCCGACAGTGCGGCGCTCCCTCAGCACCGGCCCTCCGACAGTGCGGCGCTCCCTCAGCACCGACCCTCCGACAGTGCGGCGCTCCCTCAGTACTGACCCTCCGACAGTGCAGCACTCCCTCAGTACCGACCCTCCGACAGTGCAGCGCTCCCTCAGTACTGACCCTCCGACAGTGCAGCGCTCCCTCAGCACCGACCCTCCGTCAGTGCGGCGCTCCCTCAGTACTGACCCTCCGTCAGTGCGGCGCTCCCTCAGTACTGACCCTCCGTCAGTGCAGTGCTCCCTCAGTACGACCCTCCGACAGTGCGGGGCTCCCTCAGTACTGACCCTGAGAGTGTGGGCCCGGATTATGGGCTCGAGTCTCGAGTCCTCGAGGAGCTTGACCCTGCGACCCCACCGGCTAAGGAACACTCATTACATGAGGTACGAGAAGGACACGGGCGCACTCATCTCTCTCTTGTCCACTATCTCCTTCCATTCTTGTCCCACTATCTCCTTCCACTCTTGTCCCACTATCTCCTTCCACTCTTGTCCCACTATCTCCTTCCACTCTTGTCCCACTATCTCCTTCCACTCTTGTCCCACTGTCTCCTTCCACTCTTGTCCCACTATCTCCTTCCACTCTTGTCCCACTGTCTCCTTCCACTCTGTCCCACTGTCTCCTTCCACTCTTGTCCCACTGTCTCCTTCCACTCTTGTCCCACTATCTCCTTCCACTCTTGTCCCACTGTCTCCTTCCACTCTTGTCCCACTGTCTCCTTCCACTCTTGTCCCACTGTCTCCTTCCACTCTTGTCCCACTATCTCCTTCCACTCTTGTCCCACTGTCTCCTTCCACTCTTGTCCCACTATCTCCTTCCACTCTTGTCCCACTATCTCCTTCCACTCTTGTCCCACTGTCTCCTTCCACTCTTGTCCCACTATCTCCTTCCACTCTTGTCCCACTGTCTCCTTCCACTCTTGTCCCACTATCTCCTTCCACTCTTATCCTCTGTCTCCTTCCACTCTTGTCCCACTGTCTCCTTCCACTCTTGGCTGCAAAGTCTGGGCCTCCTCTCAGCCTCTGTTCCGAGGCAGACACACCGAGGATTGAAACCTCCATGGCTGATATCTCGGGCTCCCGTTTGCAACCTGTCTACAAAATAATCTGTGAGGAGCACAGGGGCTGCTGAAGGGGTTAAACCTGTGGATTACTAATTAGGCCGGGTTCACGGGGAGATCCATGGTCACAGATGGGACTGAGGATCAGTGAATGGAGAACCAGGCTCCATTAATGTGCGTGAACTGTGTGTGAGTGGGAGAGAGAGAGAGAGAGAGAGAGAGGAGGAGGAAGAAGAGGAGGATGTGGATCAAAGCCATCGCTGGAATCCGTGCCAAATCCAGCCTCCTCGGAGCGAGGGGGGAGTGGCTGCTGCTGCTATCACTGCGTTAGCAACGGCCAGACCTCCCCACTCACTCCCTACGCTGTAACACTCCTGGTCAAGTGTGGGATTTGCCTCCGATCGGATTAACCCTGAACGCCACTTGTTAAAGGGGCATCGTCCACCCCCACCGTTGTCTCCCCTCACTCCAGTCTGCTTCTCCTCGGGGAGTCCTGCCGTGTCCCAGCAAGGAAGAGGCGTCCGTGATCCTGGACTGAGATAACACAGTGATGGACCGATCCCTGACCCCTGGCCCGTACAGCAGGGAGGCTCTGTAATTTTGGTCACCTGCGCACAGACAGACCAGAGAAGGAGAAGGGGGTCTGTTGATCTGGAGAAGCAAGTGCCCTGTTCTGTGAGAGGTTTGTACGGAGTGAGACAGGGACCTCTCGCAGAGGCTGTAGCTGGAATGACGGATATTCAGAGCTCTCAGAGTCCCATTAACTGTGTGTGTGAACAGTTGGAACAGCATTGTGGAGTGGGCACAGAGAAACCTTTCACCACAAGACAGGCAAATACTGGAACCAAACTGTGGGGCCGCGTACGCAGCAAGCTACTTGGGCAAAGGTCATTGCATTCTTGTATTTTCTAAAGTATTTTACAGTCTCCAGCCCACCTCCTGGGGCTGATCGACATCAGTAAACTTAAACAGGAAACAAACGTCCTCAGAAATAAATCCCAGCTCCTTGGCTGATGTTTGAATTCCCGTCTGGGCTGTCTGTGGGTCAGGTCCAGTGACCTCTGATCATCTCTGTCCAGCTTCCTCCCTCAGGGCCGTCTCTTTAATATCTCACCGTGGGCTGTCGGCCCGACAGTCTCTCCAACACTTTATTCACCGGTGGATCCCACTGGCTCCCAGTGTTGAGAATTACACCGCAGTATTTATTCGACAATCTGTTGTGGCCAAAAAATTGTTGTTTGCAGCTCGTGAAAGGTCAGAATCAGTGAACGTTTTATTGAGAGACGGACACAGGGAGAAAGAGGGATCGGTCAGTGACCTCGGGACACAGGGAGAAAGAGGGATCGGTCAGTGAGCTCGGGACACAGGGAGAAAGAGGGATCGGTCAGTGAGCTCGGGACACAGGGAGAAAGAGGATCGGTCAGTGAGCTCGGGACACAGGGAGAAAGAGGGATCGGTCAGTGAGCTCGGGACACAGGGAGAAAGAGGGATCGGTCAGTGCGCTCGGGACACGGAGAAAGAGGGATCGGTCAGTGAGCTCGGGACACAGGGAGAAAGAGGGATCGGTCAGTGAGCTCGGACACGGGGAGAAAGAGGGATCGGTCAGTGAGCTCGGGACACGGAGAAAGAGGGATCGGTCAGTGAGCTCGGGACACGGAGAAAGAGGGATCGGTCAGTGAGCTCGGGACACGGGAGAAAGGGGGATCGGTCAGTAAGCTCGGGACACGGGGAGAAAGAGGGATCGGTCAGTGAGCTCGGGACACGGGGAGAAAGAGGATCGGTCAGTGAGCTCAGGACACGGAGAAAGAGGGATCGGTCAGTGCGCTCGGACACAGGAGAAAGAGGGATCGGTCAGTGAGCTCGGACACAGGGAGAAAGAGGGATCGGTCAGTGAGCTCGGGACACAGGGAGAAAGAGGGATCGGTCAGTGCGCTCGGGACACAGGGAGAAAGAGGGATCGGTCAGTGAGCTCAGGACACAGGGAGAAAGAGGGATCGGTCAGTGAGCTCGGGACACAGGAGAAAGAGGGATCGGTCAGTGAGCTCGGGACACAGGGAGAAAGAGGGATCGGTCAGTGCGCTCGGGACACGGAGAAAGAGGGATCGGTCAGTGAGCTCGGGACACAGGGAGAAGAGGGATCGGTCAGTGAGCTCGGGACACGGGGAGAAAGAGGGATCGGTCAGTGAGCTCGGGACACGGAGGAAAGAGGGATCGGTCAGTGAGCTCGGGACACGGAGAAAGAGGGATCGGTCAGTGAGCTCGGGAGAAAGGGGATCGGTCAGTAGCTCGGGACACGGGGAGAAGAGGATTGGTCAGTGAGCTCGGGACACGGGAGAAAGAGGGATCGGTCAGTGAGCTCAGGACACGGAGAAAGAGGGATCGGTCAGTGAGCTCAGGACACGGAGAAAGAGGGATCGGTCAGTGCGCTCGGAGACACAGGGAGAAAGAGGGATCGGTCAGTGAGCTCAGGACACGGAGAAGAGGGATCGGTCAGTGCGCTCGGACACAGGAGAAAGAGGGATCGGTCAGTGAGCTCGGGACACAGGAGAAAGAGGGATCGGTCAGTGAGCTCGGACACAGGGAGAAAGAGGGATCGGTCAGTGAGCTCGGGACACGGGGAGAAAGAGGATCGGTCAGTGAGCTCGGGACACGGAGAAAGAGGGATCGGTCAGTGAGCTCAGCATTTAACCGTTCAATGTTTCTGTGTTAAACCTGTCGTGGATTGGACAGTCGGACACTGGCCCAGCTGGTCACAGTCCCCGCCGGCTGCTGGTCACAGTCCCCGTCGGCTGCTGGTCACAGTCCCCGCCGGCTGCTGGTCACAGTCCCGCCGGCTGCTGGTCACAGTCCCACCGGCTGCTGGTCACAGTCCCCACCGGCTGCTGGTCAGTCCAGTGCCCATTGTCAGTAAATGTTTTGGCTCTGGCCTTTTGCAAATGCTCCAGATCTCAAACCAGGCTGGCAATGCCATGTGTGAAAAGCAGAAACTGGGCTCACTGCGTTTCTCTAATCGATCAGCCGATTCCTCTCCCCCAGCCCCCCGCCCCCCCCCCCCCCGATCACCTGATTTCCCCCGCCCCCCACCCCCCCCCCCGATCGGTCAGTGGAGCAGGGACCCACACAGACCAGGAAGGTCCTGGGTTCATTCCATGGGTCGGTGCTGAGTTCACTGCTCTCGGCTGCCCCCTGAGTTGGCCTCAGTGTCGTGGGTTAAGGAGAGGGAGAATTGGCGAGGAGTCACTGCCCAGTGTCCCTGCTGGACATCGGGTGAGGACCAGGTCCAGACACAGCCGTGACACCCCCATGGTGGAATAACTTCCCTGTCACGTGAAGAATGGGCATAAGTTGTGGCTCCGAGCAAATGCGTGGAGCGTGTGTGAAGGTGGCTGGATCTTGCTGTGCGAGGTTTGCAGATTGTAACAGCTGAGGGTTAATGGAACTGGATATTGGGCAGTTTATAAATGGTGAGGTGACAACTGATACTGGACAGTGAGATGTGTTTCCTGAGGAGGGCGGGCGAGGGGGGTCTGTGGGGGGCAGTAAGGTGGGTGTGGGGCGTCAGTGGGGGGTCGGTGGAGTCGTGGGAGTTTGATGAGGAGTGGGGGAGTCGGGGTGGGGTTCTGCTCCAGGTCAGGGACTATCACCTTGTGTTCTCAGTGTGACTGCGCTGCTGGAGTAGGCTGGGCCTGGTCTGTCCCGGCCTGTCCCCCCCCACCCCCCGGGTGCGGGGGGGGTCTCTGCCCCTCCCCCCTGGGTGCGGGGGGGTCTCTGCCCGTCCCCCCCGGGTGCAGGGGGGGTCTCTGCCCATCCCCCTCCGGGTGCGGGGGGTCTCTGCCCGTCCCCCCCCCCGGGTGCGGGGGGGGGGGTCTCTGCCCGTCCCCCCCGGGTGCGGGGGGGGGGTCTCTGCCCGTCCCCCCCCCGGGTGCAGGGGGGGGGGTCTCTGCCCGTCCCCCCCGGGTGCGGGGGGGTCTCTGCCCGTCCCCCCCGGGTGCGGGGGGGGTCTCTGCCCGTCCCCCCCGGGTGCGGGGGGGGTCTCTGCCTGTCCCCTGTCCCCCCGGGTGTGTGAGGTCACTGGGTGCTGTGTCTCTCATCTCCCTCCGTTAATTGTGTCTCTTCTCTCACAGCTTGACTCACAGACGGCACAAACCAGACCTGGCAAACTGCGGTGATTGAGATGAACGGGGTGAGTGAAGTTAATCCAGCCGGCGGCAGTGTGAAGTGTGTAAGAGTCGTGACTCGTGAGTCTGAGCAGCTGTTGCACGAGTGACTGCTCACCAGCAACTCCGGTGGATGATTCAGACCTGTTGGGGAGCGGCTGGTAATTCTCAGCCGGACGCCGTTACTCGGAGTGGGGCCAATCCCACTCCTGGACTGTAACCAAAGCCCATTAGCCCCTCTCTCCACCCGCTGGGGGTACTGACTGTTCCAGCGCACGCTTCCACTGATCCTGGTCAGCTCCCCGGAGGAGGGGAGGGGAGAGTGCTGGGTGTGGTCTGTGAGGGTGGGGGGGGGAGAGGGGAATGGGGGGAGCTAATTGTGGCCGGGATATTTTGATAAATGAGAAGTTCCCGTGTGTTTCAGATCGAGGTGGAACTGTCGATGAAATTCACCAGCCGGGACCTGAGTCTGAAACGCACCCCGTCAAAAAAACAGAGCGGAGTGTTCGGGGTCAAAATCACCGTCGTCACAAAGTAAGTAGCAGCCCCCGAACCCAGCCTGGAATGGACGATCGAACCCCCCAAACCCTGACCAGCTCTGTGTACTTTGTGTGACGGGATACTGCTGAGGCAGTGCATGTATTGCCAGCATACTATATGTGATTGGCATGTACCTCGTGCAGATGGTGTGTACAGTGTGTACCGTGTGTGATTAGTGTGCGGAGTGTACCGTGTGCGGAGTGTACCGCGTGTGGTTAGTGTGCGGAGTGTACCGCGTGTGGTTAGTGTGCGGAGTGTACCGCGTGTGATTAGTGTGCGGAGTGTACCGCGTGTGATTAGTGTGCGGAGTGTACCGTGTGCGGAGTGTACCGCGTGTGGTTAGTGTGCGGAGTGTACCGCGTGTGGTTAGTGTGCGGAGTGTACCGCGTGTGATTAGTGTGCAGAGTGTACCGTGTGCGGAGTGTACCGCGTGTGATTAGTGTGCGGAGTGTACCGTGTGTGATTAGTGTGCGGAGTGTACCGTGTGCGGAGTGTACCGCGTGTGGTTAGTGTGCGGAGTGTACCGCGTGTGGTTAGTGTGCGGAGTGTACCGCGTGTGATTAGTGTGCGGAGTGTACCGTGTGCGGTGTGTACCGTGTGTGATTAGTGTGCGGAGTGTACCGCGTGTGATGAGTGTGCGGAGTGTACCGCGTGTGATTAGTGTGCGGAGTGTACCGCGTGCGATTAGTGTGCGGAGTGTACCGCGTGTGATTAGTGTGCAGAGTGTACCGCGTGTGATTAGTGTGCGGTGTGTACCGTGTGCGGTGTGTACCGTGTGTGATTAGTGTGCGGAGTGTACCGCGTGTGATTAGTGTGTGGTGTGTACCGCGTGTGATTAGTGTGCGGAGTGTACCGCGTGTGATTAGTGTGCGGTGTGTACCGTGTGCGGAGTGTACCGTGTGTGATTAGTGTACGGAGTGTACCGCGTGTGATTAGTGTGCGGAGTGTACCGTGTGCGGAGTGTACCGCGTGTGGTTAGTGTGCGGTGTGTACCGCGTGCGATTAGTGTGCGGAGTGTACCGTGTGTGATTAGTGTGCAGAGTGTACCGCGTGTGATTAGTGTGCGGTGTGTACCGTGTGCGGTGTGTACCGTGTGTGATTAGTGTGCGGAGTGTACCATGTGTGATTAGTGTGCGGAGTGTACCGCGTGTGATTAGTGTGCGGTGTGTACCGCGTGTGATTAGTGTGCGGAGTGTACCGCGTGTGATTAGTGTACGGAGTGTACCGCGTGTGATTAGTGTGCGGAGTGTACCGTGTGCGGAGTGTACCGCGTGTGGTTAGTGTGCGGTGTGTACCGCGTGCGATTAGTGTGCGGAGTGTACCGCGTGTGATTAGTGTGCGGAGTGTACCGTGTGTGATTAGTGTGCGGAGTGTACCGTGTGTGATTAGTGTGCGGAGTGTACCGCGTGTGATTAGTGTGCGGAGTGTACCGCGTGCGATTAGTGTGCGGAGTGTACCGCGTGCGATTAGTGTGCGGAGTGTACCGTGTGTGATTAGTGTGCGGAGTGTACCGTGTGTGATTAGTGTGCGGAGTGTACCGTGTGTGATTAGTGTGCGGAGTGTACCGCGTGAGGTTAGTGTGCGGAGTGTACCGCGTGAGGTTAGTGTGCGGAGTGTACCGCGTGCGATTAGTGTGCGGAGTGTACCGCGTGCGATTAGTGTGCGGAGTGTACCGCGTGCGATTAGTGTGCAGAGTGCACCGCGTGCGATTAGTGTGCGGAGTGCACCGCGTGCGATTAGTGTGCGGAGTGTACCGCGTGCGATTAGTGTGCGGAGTGTACCGTGTGCGGAGTGTACCGCGTGTGATTAGTGTGCGGAGTGTACCGTGTGTGATTAGTGTGCGGAGTGTACCGCGTGCGATTAGTGTGCGGAGTGTACCGTGTGTGATTAGTGTGCGGAGTGTACCGCGTGCGATTAGTGTGCGGAGTGTACCGCGTGCGATTAGTGTGCGGAGTGTACCGCGTGCGATTAGTGTGCAGAGTGTACCGTGTGCGGAGTGTACCGCGTGTGATTAGTGTGCGGAGTGTACCGTGTGTGATTAGTGTGCAGAGTGTACCGTGTGCGGAGTGTACCGCGTGTGATTAGTGTGCGGAGTGTACCGCGTGTGATTAGTGTGCGGAGTGTACCGTGTGTGATTAGTGTGCGGAGTGTACCGTGTGCGGAGTGTACCGCGTGTGGTTAGTGTGCGGAGTGTACCGCGTGTGGTTAGTGTGCGGAGTGTACCGCGTGTGATTAGTGTGCGGAGTGTACCGTGTGCGGTGTGTACCGTGTGTGATTAGTGTGCGGAGTGTACCGCGTGTGATGAGTGTGCGGAGTGTACCGCGTGTGATTAGTGTGCGGAGTGTACCGTGTGTGATTAGTGTGCAGAGTGTACCGCGTGTGATTAGTGTGCGGTGTGTACCGTGTGCGGTGTGTACCGTGTGTGATTAGTGTGCGGAGTGTACCGCGTGTGATTAGTGTGTGGTGTGTACCGCGTGTGATTAGTGTGCGGAGTGTACCGCGTGTGATTAGTGTGCGGTGTGTACCGTGTGCGGAGTGTACCGTGTGTGATTAGTGTACGGAGTGTACCGCGTGTGATTAGTGTGCGGAGTGTACCGTGTGCGGAGTGTACCGCGTGTGGTTAGTGTGCGGTGTGTACCGCGTGCGATTAGTGTGCGGAGTGTACCGTGTGTGATTAGTGTACAGAGTGTACCGCGTGTGATTAGTGTGCGGTGTGTACCGTGTGCGGTGTGTACCGTGTGTGATTAGTGTGCGGAGTGTACCATGTGTGATTAGTGTGCGGAGTGTACCGCGTGTGATTAGTGTGCGGTGTGTACCGCGTGTGATTAGTGTGCGGAGTGTACCGCGTGTGATTAGTGTACGGAGTGTACCGCGTGTGATTAGTGTGCGGAGTGTACCGTGTGCGGAGTGTACCGCGTGTGGTTAGTGTGCGGTGTGTACCGCGTGCGATTAGTGTGCGGAGTGTACCGCGTGTGATTAGTGTGCGGAGTGTACCGTGTGTGATTAGTGTGCGGAGTGTACCGTGTGTGATTAGTGTGCGGAGTGTACCGCGTGTGATTAGTGTGCGGAGTGTACCGCGTGCGATTAGTGTGCGGAGTGTACCGCGTGCGATTAGTGTGCGGAGTGTACCGTGTGTGATTAGTGTGCGGAGTGTACCGTGTGTGATTAGTGTGCGGAGTGTACCGTGTGTGATTAGTGTGCGGAGTGTACCGTGTGTGATTAGTGTGCGGAGTGTACCGCGTGAGGTTAGTGTGCGGAGTGTACCGCGTGAGGTTAGTGTGCGGAGTGTACCGCGTGCGATTAGTGTGCGGAGTGTACCGCGTGCGATTAGTGTGCGGAGTGTACCGCGTGCGATTAGTGTGCAGAGTGCACCGCGTGCGATTAGTGTGCGGAGTGCACCGCGTGCGATTAGTGTGCGGAGTGTACCGCGTGCGATTAGTGTGCGGAGTGTACCGTGTGCGGAGTGTACCGCGTGTGATTAGTGTGCGGAGTGTACCGTGTGTGATTAGTGTGCGGAGTGTACCGCGTGCGATTAGTGTGCGGAGTGTACCGTGTGCGATTAGTGTGCGGAGTGTACCGCGTGCGATTAGTGTGCGGAGTGTACCGCGTGCGATTAGTGTGCGGAGTGTACCGCGTGCGATTAGTGTGCGGAGTGTACCGCGTGCGGAGTGTACCGTGTGTGATTAGTGTGCGGAGTGTACCGTGTGTGATTAGTGTGCGGAGTGTACCGTGTGTGGTTAGTGTGCGGAGTGTACCGCGTGCGGAGTGTACCGTGTGTGATTAGTGTGCGGAGTGTACCGTGTGTGATTAGTGTGCGGAGTGTACCGCGTGCGGAGTGTACCGTGTGTGATTAGTGTGCGGAGTGTACCGCGTGCGATTAGTGTGCGGAGTGTACCGCGTGCGATTAGTGTGCGGAGTGTACCGCGTGCGATTAGTGTGCGGAGTGTACCGCGTGCGATTAGTGTGCGGAGTGTACCGCGTGCGATTAGTGTGCGGAGTGTACCGCGTGCGATTAGTGTGCGGAGTGTACCGCGTGCGGAGTGTACCGTGTGTGATTAGTGTGCGGAGTGTACCGTGTGTGATTAGTGTGCGGAGTGTACCGCGTGCGATTAGTGTGCGGAGTGTACCGCGTGCGATTAGTGTGCGGAGTGTACCGCGTGCGATTAGTGTGCGGAGTGTACCGCGTGCGATTAGTGTGCGGAGTGTACCGCGTGCGATTAGTGTGCGGAGTGTACCGCGTGCGATTAGTGTGCGGAGTGTACCGCGTGCGATTAGTGTGCGGAGTGTACCGCGTGCGGAGTGTACCGTGTGTGATTAGTGTGCGGTGTGTACCGCGTGTGGTTAGTGTGCGGAGTGTACCGCGTGTGATTAGTGTGCGGTGTGTACCGCGTGTGTTTAGTGTGCGGAGTGTACCGCGTGTGATTAGTGTGCGGTGTGTACCGCGTGTGATTAGTGTGCGGAGTGTACCGTGTGTGATTAGTGTGCGGTGTGTACCGCGTGTGGTTAGTGTGCGGAGTGTACCGCGTGCGATTAGTGTGCGGAGTGTACCGTGTGTGATTAGTGTGCGGTGTGTACCGTGTGCGGAGTGTACCGTGTGTGATTAGTGTGCGGAGTGTACCGTGTGTGATTAGTGTGCGGAGTGTACCGCGTGCGATTAGTGTGCGGTGTGTACCGCGTGTGTTTAGTGTGCGGAGTGTACCGCGTGTGATTAGTGTGCGGTGTGTACCGCGTGTGATTAGTGTGCGGAGTGTACCGTGTGTGATTAGTGTGCGGTGTGTACCGCGTGCGGTTAGTGTGCGGAGTGTACCGCGTGCGATTAGTGTGCGGAGTGTACCGTGTGTGATTAGTGTGCGGTGTGTACCGTGTGCGGAGTGTACCGTGTGTGATTAGTGTGCGGAGTGTACCGCGTGCGGAGTGTACCGTGTGTGATTAGTGTGCGGAGTGTACCGCGTGCGATTAGTGTGCGGAGTGTACCGCGTGCGGTTAGTGTGCGGAGTGTACCGCGTGTGATTAGTGTGCGGAGTGTACCGTGTGTGATTAGTGTGCGGTGTGTACCGCGTGTGGTTAGTGTGCGGAGTGTACCGCGTGCGATTAGTGTGCGGAGTGTACCGCGTGTGATTAGTGTGCGGTGTGTACCGCGTGTGATTAGTGTGCGGAGTGTACCGTGTGTGATTAGTGTGCGGTGTGTACCGCGTGTGGTTAGTGTGCGGAGTGTACCGCGTGCGATTAGTGTGCGGAGTGTACCGCGTGCGATTAGTGTGCGGAGTGTACCGTGTGTGATTAGTGTGCGGTGTGTACCGCGTGCGATTAGTGTGCGGAGTGTACCGTGTGTGATTAGTGTGCGGTGTGTACCGCGTGCGATTAGTGTGCGGAGTGTACCGCGTGCGATTAGTGTGCGGAGTGTACCGCGTGCGATTAGTGTGCGGAGTGTACCGTGTGTGATTAGTGTGCGGTGTGTACCGTGTGCGGAGTGTACCGTGTGTGATTAGTGTGCGGAGTGTACCGTGTGCGGAGTGTACCGTGTGTGATTAGTGTGCGGAGTGTACCGCGTGCGGAGTGTACCGCGTGCGGAGTGTACCGTGTGTGATTAGTGTGCGGAGTGTACCGCGTGCGGTTAGTGTGCGGAGTGTACCGCGTGCGGTTAGTGTGCGGAGTGTACCGCGTGCGGTTAGTGTGCGGAGTGTACCGCGTGCGGTTAGTGTGCGGAGTGTACCGCGTGCGGTTAGTGTGCGGAGTGTACCGCGTGCGGTTAGTGTGCGGAGTGTACCGCGTGCGGTTAGTGTGCGGAGTGTACCGCGTGTGATTAGTGTGCGGAGTGTACCGCGTGTGATTAGTGTGCGGAGTGTACCGCGTGTGATTAGTGTGCGGAGTGTACCGCGTGTGATTAGTGTGCGGAGTGTACCGCGTGTGATTAGTGTGCGGAGTGTACCGCGTGCGATTAGTGTGCGGAGTGTACCGCGTGCGATTAGTGTGCGGAGTGTACCGTGTGTGATTAGTGTGCGGTGTGTACCGTGTGCGGAGTGTACCGTGTGTGATTAGTGTGCGGAGTGTACCGTGTGTGATTAGTGTGCGGAGTGTACCGTGTGTGATTAGTGTGCGGTGTGTACCGTGTGCGGAGTGTACCGCGTGTGGTTAGTGTGCGGAGTGTACCTCGTGTGGTTAGTGTGCGGAGTGTACCTCGTGTGGTTAGTGTGCGGAGTGTACCGCGTGTGATTAGTGTGCGGAGTGTACCGTGTGTGATTAGTGTGCGGTGTGTACCGTGTGTGATTAGTGTGCGGAGTGTACCGTGTGTGATTACTGTGCGGAGTGTACCGTGTGCGGAGTGTACCGCGTGCGGTTAGTGTACCGTGTGTGATTAGTGTGCGGAGTGTACCGCGTGTGGTTAGTGTGCGGAGTGTACCTCGTGTGGTTAGTGTGCGGAGTGTACCTCGTGTGGTTAGTGTGCGGAGTGTACCGCGTGTGATTAGTGTGCGGAGTGTACCGTGTGTGATTAGTGTGCGGTGTGTACCGTGTGTGATTAGTGTGCGGAGTGTACCGTGTGTGATTACTGTGCGGAGTGTACCGTGTGCGGAGTGTACCGCGTGCGGTTAGTGTACCGTGTGTGATTAGTGTGCGGAGTGTACCGCGTGTGGTTAGTGTGCGGAGTGTACCATGTGCGGAGTGTACCATGTGTGATTAGTGTGCGGTGTGTGATTAGTGTGCGGTGTGTACTGTGTGTGGTGTGTACCGTGTGTGGTTAGTGTGCGGAGTGTACCATGTGCGGAGTGTACCATGTGCGATTAGTGTGCGGTGTGTACCGTGTGCGGAGTGTACCGTGTGTGATTAGTGTGCGGTGTGTACCGTGTGCGGTGTGTACCGTGTGTGGTTAGTGTGCGGAGTGTACCATGTGCGGAGTGTACCATGTGCGGTGTGTACCGTGTGTGATTAGTGTGCGGTGTGTGATTAGTGTGCGGAGTGTACCGTGTGTGATTAGTGTGCGGTGTGTACCGTGTGTGGTTAGTGTGCGGTGTGTACCGTGTGTGATTAGTGTGCGGTGTGTACCGTGTGTGGTTAGTGTGCGGAGTGTACCGTGTGTGATTAGTGTGCGGTATGTACCCTGTGTGGTTAGTGTGCGGTGTGTACCGTGTGTGATTAGTGTGCGGTGTGTACCGTGTGCGTAGTGTGCGGTGTGTACCGTGTGCGGAGTGTACCGTGTGTGTACCGTGTACGGAGTGTACCGTGTGTGTACCGTGTACGGAGTGTACCGTGTGTGTACCGTGTACGGAGTGTACCGTGTGTGGTTAGTGTACTGTGTGTGGAGTGTACCGTGTGTGGTTAGTGTACGGAGTGTCCTGTGTGTGGTTAGTGTGCGGAGTGTACCGTGTGTGGTTAGTGTGCGGTGTGTACCGTGTGCGGAGTGTACCGTGTGTGTACCGTGTGCGGAGTGTACCGTGTGCGGAGTGTACCGTGTGTGTACCGTGTGTGGTTAGTGCACGGAGGGTACCGTGTGTGGTTAGTGCGCGGTGCGTACCGTGTGGGGTTAGTGCGCGGTGCGTACCGTGTGGGTTAGTGCGCGGTGCGTACCGTGTGGGGTTAGTGCGCGGAGCGTACCGTGTGGGGTTAGTGCGCGGTGCGTACCGTGTGGGGTTAGTGCGCGGTGCGTACCGTGTGGGGTTAGTGCGCGGTGCGTACCGTGTGGGGTTAGTGCGCGGTGCGTACCGTGTGTGTTGGTTAATAAGTGTCATGTGATCCACGAGTGATTGAGGCGAACTACATTTTTCTGATAAACTGAGCGGATCATTTCCCGGTCCATCCCCCAGGGGGTCTCTGTGACTGATGACCGGGGATGGGGGTGGGGGTGGGGGAGGGTCTCTGTGACTGATGACCGGGGATGGGGGGTGGGGGAGGGTCTCTGTGACTGACGATGGGGGGTGGGGGAGGGTCTCTGTGACTGACGACCGGGGGGGTGGGGGAGGGTCTCTGTGACTGACGACCGGGGGTGGGGGAGGGTGAGGGTCTCTGTGACTGACGACCGGGGGTGGGGGAGGGTCTCTGTGACTGACGATGGGGGTGGGGGTGGTGGGGGAGGGTCTCTGTGACTGACGACCGGGGGGGTGGGGGAGGGTCTCTGTGACTGACGACCGGGGGGTGGGGGAGGGTCTCTGTGACTGACGATGGGGGGGTGGGGGTGGGGGAGGGTCTCTGTGACTGACGACCGGGGGTGGGGGTGGGGGAGGGTCTCTGTGACTGACGATGGGGGGTGGGGAAGGGTCTCTGTGACTGACGACCGGGGGGTGGGGGAGGGTCTCTGTGACTGACGACCGGGGGTGGGGGAGGGGGAGGGTCTCTGTGACTGACGACCGGGGGTGGGGGAGGGGGAGGGTCTCTGTGACTGACGGTGGGGGGTGGGGGTGGGGGGGGGGGGAGGGTCTCTGTGACTGACGATGGGGGGTGGGGGTGGGGGAGGGGGAGGGTCTCTGTGACTGACGATGGGGGTGGGGGGGAGGGGGAGGGTCTCTGTGACTGACGATGGGGGGGAGGGGGAGGGTCTCTGTGACTGACGGTGGGGGGTGGGGGGGGGGGAGGGTCTCTGTGACTGACGATGGGGGGTGGGGGTGGGGGAGGGGGAGGGTCTCTGTGACTGACGATGGGGGTGGGGGAGGGGGGAGGGTCTCTGTGACTGACGATGATGACGATGGGGGGAGGGGGAGGGTCTCTGTGACTGACGGTGGGTCCAGGATGTGGTGATGTTCTGATAGTTGTTTGGGTGGTTTCCAGGCGGGAGCGCTCGAAGGTGCCGTACATTGTCCGCCAGTGTATTGAGGAGGTGGAGAAACGTGGGATTGAGGAAGTGGGAATCTATCGGATTTCTGGAGTGGCCACAGATATCCAGGCTCTGAAATCCGCCTTCGACATGAGTGAGTGCAAATTCCATCCTCGCACTAGATTTTCTGCCCATCGGTGTATAAACCCGGTGCAGACCCTGCATAAACCCCCTTCACTGCCCCGTGTGTCCCCAGGGTCTCCTCCCCCCCCCCCCCCCCACCGGGTGCTCTCCAGCCCCCACCATGTGTTTCCACCGGGTGCCCGGCAGAGAAAGGGGGTCCGCCCTCTTGTCCCAGTGACTGTCCGGGCGCTGAAACCGCGGCTTTAAATTATCAGCGAGGGAGCGAATCCCCTGCCTGGAGTTCATGAATCAGCCAATGGCTGCTGGAGTTGCTGCACCCCTGGCGTACCCCACCTGACCCCCCCCCCCCGTCACACCCCACCTGACCCCCCCCCCCGTCACACCCCACCTGACCCCCCCCCCCGTCACACCCCACCTGACCCCCCCCCCGTCACACCCCACCTGACCCCCCCCCCGTCACACCCCACCTGACCCCCCCCCCCCGTCACACCCCACCTGACCCCCCCCCGTCACACCCCACCTGACCCCCCCCGTCACACCCCACCTGACCCCCCCCCGTCACACCCCACCTGACCCCCCCCGTCACACCCCACCTGACCCCCCCCCCGTCACACCCCGCCTGACCCCCCCCCCCCGTCACACCCTGCCTGACCCCCCCCGCCACACCCCGCCTGACCCCCCCCCCCGTCACACCCTGCCTGACCCCCCCCCCGTCACACCCCGCTGACCCCCCCCGTCACACCCCGCCTGACCCCCCCCCCCCCAGTCACTCCCTGCCTGACCTCGGTCACCTTGTCCTTCCAGATACCAAGGATGTTCTGGTGATGTTGAGTGACATGGACATTAACGCCATTGCTGGAACACTCAAGTTGTATTTTCGAGAGTTACCGGAACCGCTTCTCACCGACCGACTCTACCCGGCCTTCGTGGAAGGGATCGGTGAGTAAACAAGGCAACCGCACGGCAACCGCTCGCCGCCACACGGCAACCGCTCGCCGCCGCACGGCAACCGCTCGCTGCCGCACGGCAAACGCTCACCATCACCGATTCCAAACAAGCAATCTCACTGATTGCTGAGCCAGTAAACTTTACTGAAAGAGAAACTTGCATTTCTTTCACGGTCTCAGGACGTCCCAAAGTGCTTCACAATCAGTGACGTATTTTTTGAAGTGCAGTCTCTGTTGTAATGTAGGAAACTGGCAGCCAATTTGTGCACAGCAAGATCCCACACACAGCAATGAGATAATGACCCAGATCATCTGTTTTTTGGTGACATTGGCTGAGGGATAAATATTGGCCCCAGGACCCCGGGGAGAATTCCCCCTGCTCTTCTTCCAGTAGTGGCCGTGGGATCTTTTACATCCACCTGAGGGCAGACGGGGCCTCGGTTTAACGTCTCATCCGAGAGACGGCTCCTCTGACAGTGCGGCGCTCCCTCAGTACTGACCCTCCGACAGTGCGGCGCTCCCTCAGTACTGACCCTCCGACAGTGCAGCGCTCCCTCAGTACTGACCCTCCGACAGTGCAGCGCTCCCTCAGTACTGACCCTCTGACAGTGCAGCGCTCCCTCAGTACTGACCCTCTGACAGTGCAGCACTCCCTCAGTACTGACCCTCTGACAGTGCAGCGCTCCCTCAGTACTGACCCTCTGACAGTGCAGCACTCCCTCAGTACTGACCCTCCGACAGTGCAGCACTCCCTCAGTACTGACCCTCTGACAGTGCAGCACTCCCTCAGTACTACACTGGGAGTGTCGGCCTGGATTGTGGGCTCAAGTCTGTGGAGTGGGACTTGAACCCATGACCCTGTGACTCAGAGGAGAGAGTGACCCACTGAGACACGACAGACGCAGGAAATAGCTGTTGTTGGTGACGTAATTTGCTCAGAATTCTTAGCACGGAAAGTAAATGTCACGGAGGAGGAAGCTCAGGCCTCCCTGACCAAAGGAATAGTAAATAAACAGACAGGCCAAGAGACAGGTCTGAGTGGGTCAATGGAGCCTGCTCAGACCAGCAGTGTCTGCACTCTCCGCCTTCACTGTTGCCCCATAACGGGCCTCAGTACCACTGTGTTGGGAAGGGTTCCTGCTCCTGATGACCCCTGACCTCCTTGTGTGTGGCCATTAGGTGAGGCCAGGATGTGATGCCTCCACAGTTGAATATCGTGTTGATACTGTCTAGCCTCGAACATGAGGAGTCAGTGAGGGAATGAGCTGACACAGCAGGGGGACTGTCATTTGGGTTTAAGCAGAGGCCTGAAACTGAAGATATATTGCTAGGCCCCAGGCCTGTTGCTATGGTAACTGTACTGTGATTCTTTCTGTTCCAGCGTTGTCTGATCCAGCGGCAAAAGAGAATTGCATGTTGCACCTCCTGCGATCCCTGCCTGACCCCAACCTCAACACCTTCCTCTCTCTACTGGGCCATCTGAAAAGGTACAGCGTCTCCCCGTCCCCCTCCTCCCCCACCCCCTCCTCCCCCTCCCTCCCCCTCCCTCGCCCCCTCCCCCTCCCTCGCCCCCTCCTCCCCCTCCCCCTCCTCCCCCTCCTCTCCCTCCCTCCCCCTCCCTCGCCCCCTCCCCCTCCTCCCTCCCCCCCTCCTCCCCCTCCCCCTCCTCCCCCTCCCTCTCCCCCCCCCCTCCTCCCCCCTCTCCGTGCATGGCCAGGTGTCTGGAGTCGGGTCGTTGTGCCTCTCTGCCTGAAGCTTGGGCCTGTGGTAAACTCAGCATCGATCCCAGCCCCGGAACTTGCTAAACCGGGCCCAGGGTACGGGGCGGTCGTTCCAAACAGAGCTTGAGGGCCGACACTCAGGGACAGGCCCGGCCCAGCCTCCAGGGTGAACTGGGGGGCGGTGGGAACGATGAGCCGAGCCTGGGGTCGTGTGTCTCGGTGACCTGGGCAGGGCAGCGCTGGTGGGGGAGCGATGAGCCGAGCCTGGGGTCGTGTGTCTCGGTGACCTGGGCAGGGCAGCGCTGGTGGGGGGAGTGATGAGCCGAGCCTGGGGTCGTGTGTCTCGGTGACCTGGGCAGGGCAGGGCAGCGCTGGTGGGGGGAGCGATGAGCGGAGCCTGGGGTCGCGTGTCTCGGTGACCTGGGCAGGGCAGGGCTGGTGGGGGGAGCGATGAGCCGAGCCTGGGGTCGTGTGTCTCGGTGACCTGGGCAGGGCAGCGCTGGTGGGGGGAGTGATGAGCCGAGCCTGGGGTCGTGTGTCTCGGTGACCTGGGCAGGGCAGGGCTGGTGGGGGGAGCGATGAGCCGAGCCTGGGGTCGTGTGTCTCGGTGACCTGGGCAGGGCAGCGCTGGTGGGGGGAGCGATGAGCCGAGCCTGGGGTCGTGTGTCTCGGTGACCTGGGCAGGGCAGGGCTGGTGGGGGGAGCGATGAGCCGAGCCTGGGGTCGTGTGTCTCGGTGACCTGGGCAGGGCAGCGCTGGTGGGGGGAGCGATGAGCCGAGCCTGGGGTCGTGTGTCTCGGTGACCTGGGCAGGGCAGGGCTGGTGGGGGGAGCGATGAGCCGAGCCTGGGGTCGTGTGTCTCGGTGACCTGGGCAGGGCAGGGCTGGTGGGGGGAGCGATGAGCCGAGCCTGGGGTCGTGTGTCTCGGTGACCTGGGCAGGGCAGGGCTGGTGGGGGGAGCGATGAGCCGAGCCTGGGGTCGTGTGTCTCGGTGACCTGGGCAGGGCAGCGCTGGTGGGGGGAGCGATGAGCTGAGCCTGGGGTCGTGTGTCTCGGTGACCTGGGCAGGGCAGTGATGGTGAAACACGGCTCTGATTCTCAGCAGCTGATGTTTGAGGAACAGCCCAAAGTTCTGAGACCATCTCCCGGGACGATAGGGCCGTGTTATGCAGGTTGCCATGGCAACAAGTTAAATGGTGCTGGTGTTTCTGCAGATGTGGATCTTTGCAGCTGTAATCTCGGGAGCCGGGTTTGAGTCTTTGCCCTGGTTGCTATGGAAACGGTCCTTTCCATTAACTGTTGATGAGGGGTTTGGGGGTTCACGAGTGACCATGTCTGTTACCAAATCTGCGGCCCACCGGTCAAACCCTGCTCAAGGTCGTACCAGCCAGCTCCCATATTGACCACAAGCCATTAGCTGCAGGTTTCAGTGCACAGCACTCGATCATCAGCCGACCGACAGCATTATCGGGAGTCAAACACCCTGTCTCACTGATTAACCAGAGTAAAAGGGAAGTGTTTATTCAGGGTGAGGGTCACTCACTGTGGAACTTGCATAGAGCCGGCACAGACTCGATGGGCCAAATGGCCTCCTGTGCGTTTAACGTTTCTATGATCAGAGAGATTGATGAACACAGTGGGGGCTGAGAGAGTGATGGACTCACTCTGGGGCTATCGAGGGGATTGTCAAATACACTGGGACCAACCCAAGGGTTTGATAAACAAACTGCAGCCTATCAGAGGGAATGATAAACACCCTCACAGGAATGGATAAACACAGATGGACCAATCAGATGGATTGAGAAACACGCTGTGAAACCTATCAGAGCGATGGATAAACACACTGGGGCCAGGGTGAGAAAGTGGTTAAAAAAGCATACGGGATCCTGGGCTTTATAAATAGAGGCATCGAGTACAAAAGTATGGAAGTTATGATGAACCTTTATAAAGCACTGGTACGACCACAACTGGAGTATTGTGTCCAGTTCTGGGCACCGCACTTTAGGAAAGGTGTGAAGGCCTTAGAGAGGGTGCAGAGGAGATTTACTAGAATGGTCCCAGGGATGAGGGACTTTAGTTACGTGGATAGACTGGAGAAGCTGGGATTATTCTCCTCAGAGCAGAGAAGGTTGTGAGGAGATTGATCGAGGTATTCAAAATCATGAAGGGTTTAGACAGAGTAGATAGAGAGAAACTGTTCCCATTGGTGGAAGGGTCAAGAACCAGAGGACACAGATTTAAGGTGATTGGCAAAAGAACCAAAGGCGACATGAGGGAAAACTTTTTTACACAGCGAGTGGTTAGGATTTGGAATGCACTGCCCGAGGGGGTGGTGGAGGCAGATTCAATCATGGCCTTCAAAAGGGAACTGGATAAATACTTGAAAGGAACATTTTTTTAGGGCTACAGGGATAGGGCGGGTAGTGCGATTGGCTGGATTGCTCTTGCAGAGAGCCGGCACAGTCTCGATGGGCTGAACGGCCGCCTTCTGTGCTGTAACCTTTCTATGATTCTGTTCTAACTGTACAAAGTCACTGTTTATTCAGGGTAAGGGTCTCTGTGTGTTGGGTCTCTGATAATTTTGCTGTTTGTTCGCAGAGTTGCGGAGAAGGAGCCCGTTAATAAAATGTCTCTACACAACCTGGCGACAGTGTTTGGCCCAACTCTGCTGAGACCCTCAGAATCTGAACACAAAGCCTACACCAACACCGTGTCCGATATCTGGTCTCACGAAGTCATGGCGCAGGTACGGTGCAATTAATTAGCGCCTGTATCAGTCCGTGTGTGTCACTGCGACCGGCCCAGGCTCAGCCCGAGTCTGGACACTGGTCCCTGGGGGTCTGAGCCCGGAGAGGGAAGAGAGAGCCTGCACCTGCTGGGGGGCAGGGGCTGTGCCCGAGGGGGGAGGGGCACCTGTGCCCGAGGGGGGGGGCGGGCGGGAGGGAGAGCCTGCGCCTGCTAGGGGGGCAGGGGCTGTGCCCGAGGGCGGGGGAGGGGCTGTGCCCGAGGGGGGAGGGGCACCTGTGCCCGAGGGCGGGCGGGAGAGCCTGTGCCCGAGGGCGGGCGGGAGAGCCTGTGCCCGAGGGCGGGCGGGAGAGCCTGTGCCCGAGGGAGTGGAGGGGGGCCTGTGCCCGAGGGGGGAGGAGGGGCTGTCCCCAGGGGGTTGGGGGGGGGAAGCACCACCTTGTGGTGATGGTCAGGTCCTTTTTCAGTGGCACCTCCTGTTTTGGGGCCTCGGTGGGGCCTCGGCGGGGCAGGTGGGGCCTCGGCGGGGCAGGGGGGGGCCTCGGCGGGGCAGGGGGGGGCCTCGGTGGGGCCTCGGCGGGGCAGGTGGGGCCTCGGCGGGGCAGGTGGGGCCTCGGCGGGGCAGTGGTGGGGCCGGAGATGTGCCCTGTATGGACTGACAGTGTGGATTGTTCTCCGACAGGTTCAGGTGCTGCTGTATTACCTGCAACATCCCCCGATCTCCATCACCGAACTCAAGCGAAACACTCTCTACTTCTCCACTGACGTGTAGAGAGGGGGTCGCGACCTCTGAATCGTTCAACTCGATCGACAACTGACCAAAATCAAATCAAAATGAAGAAAACGTTGGAGAGAGACGCTCCTCCCGTCCGTCCGTCCGTCCGACATGCGACCCCTGTACCTCTCTGTACCTGGAGGAGAGGGAATCCGCCCTCGTGTATAGTCCTGTCTTGTGTATTGTGTGTCCGAGCACTGCTCCTACCCTGTGTCGTGCCAGTGGCTGACCACCACTCGGACTCTGTCTCCTTCCTCACAACGTGCATTTGTCTTATTTTAGCCCGAGGCTGTGAGCAACTCACTGATCTCCTGCTGCTGGTCAGAGGGTGCTGGGGCTCTGCTGGGAGTGATGGGGCTCTGCTGGGAGTGATGGGGCTCTGCTGGGAGTGATGGGGCTCTGCTGGGACCAGCGGCGGAGGCGGAATGTGTATGTGTCGCTGGGTGAGGACACGATCCCGGAGTGTGACTCGCCTCTGATTGCATTTCATAAACTCCTCTGGTTATTACAGACCTTTTTGCTTGTTATAAATTGTTTCACATCCTGTAGATTATTCTGACCCTCGATGGATGACAAATTCATAAAAAAATAAAAAATTGAAGACGCAACATTTGCACAAAAGACAAAACCTTGGAGTTGATTCAACTCTTGTTGTCTGTCGCCCCCTGGGGCCGCCCACAGATCGCTGTCACCCCTCGCTCCGTCCCCCTCACTCCGTCCCCCTCGCTCCGTCCA
>NW_027139093.1:0-22705 GCF_035084215.1 Heptranchias perlo | reverse complement strand
TGTGTGAGGCGTGTGACTGACTCTCTGGGTGTGTGGGGAGTGTGACTGACTCTCTGGGTGTGAGGAGTGTGACTGACTCTCTGGGTGTGTGAGGAGTATGACTGACTCTCTGGGTGTGTGAGGAGTGTGACTGACTCTCTGGGTGTGAGGAGTGTGACTGACTCTCTGGGTGTGTGAGGAGTGTGACTGACTCTCTGGGTGTGAGGAGTGTGACTGACTCTCTGGGTGTGTGAGGAGTGTGACTGACTCTCTGGGTGTGAGGAGTGTGACTGACTCTCTGGGTGTGTAAGGAGTATGACTGACTCTCTGGGTGTGTGGGGAGTGTGACTGACTCTCTGGGAGTGAGGAGTGTGACTGACTCTCTGGGTGTGTGAGGAGTGTGACTGACTCTCTGGGTGTGCGCAGAGTGTGACTGACTCTCTGGGTGTGAGGAGTGTGACTGACTCTCTGGGTGTGTGGGGTGTGTGACTGACTCTCCGGGTGTGAGGAGTGTGACTGACTCTCTGGGTGTGAGGAGTGTGACTGACTCTCTTTGTGTGGGGAGTGTGACTGACTCTCTGGGTGTGTGGGGAGTGTGACTGACTCTCTGGGTGTGAGGAGTGTGACTGACTCTCTGGGTGTGTGGGGAGTGTGACTGACTCTCTGGGTGTGAGGAGTGTGACTGACTCTCTGGGTGTGAGGAGTGTGACTGACTCTCTTGGTGTGAGGAGTGTGACTGACTCTCTGGGTGTGTGGGGAGTGTGACTGAACTCTGGGTGTGTGGGGAGTGTGACTGACTCTCTGGGTGTGTGGGGAGTGTGACTGACTCTCTGGGTGTGTGAGGAGTGTGACTGACTCTCTGGGGTGTGAGGAGTGTGACTGACTCTCTGGGTGTGTGAGGAGTGTGACTGACTCTCTGGGTGTGAGGAGTGTGACTGACTCTCTGGGTGTGTGAGGAGTATGACTGACTCTCTGGGTGTGTGAGGAGTGTGACTGACTCTCTGGGTGTGAGGAGTGTGACTGACTCTCTGGGTGTGTGAGGAGTGTGACTGACTCTCTGGGTGTGAGGAGTGTGACTGACTCTCTGGGTGTGTGAGGAGTGTGACTGACTCTCTGGGTGTGAGGAGTGTGACTGACTCTCTGGGTGTGTGAGGAGTATGACTGACTCTCTGGGTGTGTGGGGAGTGTGACTGACTCTCTGGGTGTGAGGAGTGTGACTGACTCTCTGGGTGTGGGGAGTGTGACTGACTCTCTGGGTGGTGTGAGGAGTGTGACTGCTCTCTGGGTGTGTGAGGAGTGTGACTGACTCTCTGGGTGTGTGGGGAGTGTGACTGACTCTCTGGGTGTGGGGAGTGTGACTGAGTCTCTGGGTGTGTGAGGAGTGTGACTGACTCTCTGGGTGTGTGAGGAGTGTGACTGACTCTCTGGGTGTGAGGAGTGTGACTGACTCTCTGGGTGTGCGGAGTGTGACTGACTCTCTGGGTGTGTGAGGAGTGTGACTGACTCTCTGGGTGTGAGGAGTGTGACTGACTCTCTGGGTGTGAGGAGTGTGACTGACTCTCTGGGTGTGTGGGGAGTGTGACTGACTCTCTGGGTGTGTGGGGAGTGTGACTGACTCTCTGGGTGTGAGGAGTGTGACTGACTCTCTGGGTGTGTGGGGAGTGTGACTGACTCTCTGGGTGTGAGGAGTGTGACTGACTCTCTGGCTGTGAGGAGTGTGACTGACTCTCTGGGTGTGCGGAGTGTGACTGACTCTCTGGGTGTGTGAGGAGTGTGACTGACTCTCTGGGTGTGGGGATTGTGACTGACTCTCTGGGTGTGTGGGGAGTGTGACGGACTCTCTGGGTGTGAGGAGTGTGACTGACTCTCTGGGTGTGAGGAGTGTGACTGACTCTCTTGGTGTGAGGAGTGTGACTGACTCTCTGGGTGTGTGGGGAGTGTGACTGACTCTCTGGGTGTGAGGAGTGTGACTGACTCTCTTGGTGTGAGGAGTGTGACTGACTCTCTGGGTGTGTGGGGAGTGTGACTGACACTCTGGGTGTGTGGGGAGTGTGACTGACTCTCTGGGTGTGTGGGGAGTGTGACTGACTCTCTGGGTGTGTGAGGAGTGTGACTGACTCTCTGGGTGTGAGGAGTGTGACTGACTCTCTGGGTGTGTGAGGAGTGTGACTGACTCTCTGGGTGTGTGGGGAGTGTGACTGACTCTCTGGGTGTGGGGAGTGTGACTGAGTCTCTGGGTGTGTGAGGAGTGTGACTGACTCTCTGGGTGTGTGAGGAGTGTGACTGACTCTCTGGGTGTGAGGAGTGTGACTGACTCTCTGGGTGTGCGGAGTGTGACTGACTCTCTGGGTGTGTGAGGAGTGTGACTGACTCTCTGGGTGTGAGGAGTGTGACTGACTCTCTGGGTGTGAGGAGTGTGACTGACTCTCTTGGTGTGAGGAGTGTGACTGACTCTCTGGGTGTGTGGGAGTGTGACTGACTCTCTGGGTGTGAGGAGTGTGACTGACTCTCTGGGTGTGGGGAGTGTGACTGACTCTCTGGGTGTGTGGGGAGTGTGACTGACTCTCTGGGTGTGAGGAGTGTGACTGACTCTCTGGGTGTGTGGGGAGTGTGACTGACTCTCTGGGTGTGAGGAGTGTGACTGACTCTCTGGGTGTGAGGAGTGTGACTGACTCTCTTGGTGTGAGGAGTGTGACTGACTCTCTGGGTGTGTGGGGAGTGTGACTGACACTCTGGGTGTGTGGGGAGTGTGACTGACTCTCTGGGTGTGTGGGGAGTGTGACTGACTCTCTGGGTGTGTGGGGAGTGTGACTGACTCTCTGGGTGTGTGAGGAGTGTGACTGACTCTCTGGGTGTGAGGAGTGTGACTGACTCTCTGGGTGTGTGAGGAGTGTGACTGACTCTCTGGGTGTGAGGAGTGTGACTGACTCTCTGGGTGTGTGAGGAGTGTGACTGACTCTCTGGGTGTGAGGAGTGTGACTGACTCTCTGGGTGTGTGAGGAGTGTGACTGACTCTCTGGGTGTGAGGAGTGTGACTGACTCTCTGGGTGTGTGAGGAGTGTGACTGACTCTCTGGGTGTGAGGAGTGTGACTGACTCTCTGGGTGTGTGATGAGTATGACTGACTCTCTGGGTGTGTGGGGAGTGTGACTGACTCTCTGGGTGTGAGGAGTGTGACTGACTCTCTGGGTGTGGGGAGTGTGACTGACTCTCTGGGTGTGAGGAGTGTGACTGACTCTCTGGGTGTGTGAGGAGTATGACTGACTCTCTGGGTGTGTGAGGAGTGTGACTGACTCTCTGGGTGTGCGGAGTGTGACTGACTCTCTGGGTGTGAGGAGTGTGACTGACTCTCTGGGTGTGTGGGGAGTGTGACTGACTCTCTGGGTGTGGGGAGTGTGACTGACTCTCTGGGTGTGAGGATTGTGACTGACTCTCTGGGTGTGTGGGGAGTGTGACTGACTCTCTGGGTGTGGGGAGTGTGACTGACTCTCTGGGTGTGGGGAGTGTGACTGACTCTCTGGGTGTGTGGGGAGTGTGACTGACTCTCTGGTTGTGTGAGGAGTGTGACTGACTCTCTGGGTGTGTGAGGAGTGTGACTGACTCTCTGGGTGTGAGGAGTGTGACTGACTCTATGGGTGTGTGAGGAGTGTGACTGACTCTCTGGGTGTGTGGGGAGTGTGACTGACTCTCTGGGTGTGTGAGGTGTGTGACTGACTCTCTGGGAGTGAGGAGTGTGACTGAATCTCTGGGTGTGTGAGGAGTGTGACTGACTCTCTGGGTGTGCGCAGAGTGTGACTGACTCTCTGGGTGTGAGGAGTGTGACTGACTCTCTGGGTGTGTGGGGAGTGTGACTGACTCTCCGGGTGTGAGGAGTGTGACTGACTCTCTGGGTGTGAGGAGTGTGACTGACTCTCTGGGTGTGGGGAGTGTGACTGACTCTCTGGGTGTGTGGGGAGTGTGACTGACTCTCTGGGTGTGAGGAGTGTGACTGACTCTCTGGGTGTGTGGGGAGTGTGACTGACTCTCTGGGTGTGAGGAGTGTGACTGACTCTCTGGGTGTGAGGAGTGTGACTGACTCTCTTGGTGTGAGGAGTGTGACTGACTCTCTGGGTGTGTGGGGAGTGTGACTGACACTCTGGGTGTGTGGGGAGTGTGACTGACTCTCTGGGTGTGTGGGGAGTGTGACTGACTCTCTGGGTGTGTGAGGAGTGTGACTGACTCTCTGGGTGTGAGGAGTGTGACTGACTCTCTGGGTGTGTGAGGAGTGTGACTGACTCTCTGGGTGTGAGGAGTGTGACTGACTCTCTGGGTGTGTGAGGAGTGTGACTGACTCTCTGGGTGTGAGGAGTGTGACTGACTCTCTGGGTGTGTAAGGAGTATGACTGACTCTCTGGGTGTGTGGGTAGTGTGACTGACTCTCTGGGAGTGAGGAGTGTGACTGACTCTCTGGGTGTGTGGGGAGTGTGACTGACTCTCTGGGTGTGTGAGGCGTGTGACTGACTCGCTGGGTGTGTGGGGAGTGTGACTGACTCTCTGGGTGTGAGGAGTGTGACTGACTCTCTGGGTGTGTGAGGAGTATGACTGACTCTCTGGGTGTGTGCGGAGTGTGACTGACTCTCTGGGTGTGAGGAGTGTGACTGACTCTCTGGGTGTGTGAGGAGTGTGACTGACTCTCTGGGTGTGAGGAGTGTGACTGACTCTCTGGGTGTGTGAGGAGTGTGACTGACTCTCTGGGTGTGAGGAGTGTGACTGACTCTCTGGGTGTGTAAGGAGTATGACTGACTCTCTGGGTGTGTGGGGAGTGTGACTGACTCTCTGGGAGTGAGGAGTGTGACTGACTCTCTGGGTGTGTGAGGAGTGTGACTGACTCTCTGGGTGTGCGCAGAGTGTGACTGACTCTCTGGGTGTGAGGAGTGTGACTGACTCTCTGGGTGTGTGGGGTGTGTGACTGACTCTCCGGGTGTGAGGAGTGTGACTGACTCTCTGGGTGTGAGGAGTGTGACTGACTCTCTGGGTGTGGGGAGTGTGACTGACTCTCTGGGTGTGTGGGGAGTGTGACTGACTCTCTGGGTGTGAGGAGTGTGACTGACTCTCTGGGTGTGTGGGGAGTGTGACTGACTCTCTGGGTGTGAGGAGTGTGACTGACTCTCTGGGTGTGAGGAGTGTGACTGACTCTCTTGGTGTGAGGAGTGTGACTGACTCTCTGGGTGTGTGGGGAGTGTGACTGAAACTCTGGGTGTGTGGGGAGTGTGACTGACTCTCTGGGTGTGTGGGGAGTGTGACTGACTCTCTGGGTGTGTGAGGAGTGTGACTGACTCTCTGGGTGTGAGGAGTGTGACTGACTCTCTGGGTGTGTGAGGAGTGTGACTGACTCTCTGGGTGTGAGGAGTGTGACTGACTCTCTGGGTGTGTGAGGAGTATGACTGACTCTCTGGGTGTGTGAGGAGTGTGACTGACTCTCTGGGTGTGAGGAGTGTGACTGACTCTCTGGGTGTGTGAGGAGTGTGACTGACTCTCTGGGTGTGAGGAGTGTGACTGACTCTCTGGGTGTGTGAGGAGTGTGACTGACTCTCTGGGTGTGAGGAGTGTGACTGACTCTCTGGGTGTGTGAGGAGTATGACTGACTCTCTGGGTGTGTGGGGAGTGTGACTGACTCTCTGGGTGTGAGGAGTGTGACTGACTCTCTGGGTGTGGGGAGTGTGACTGACTCTCTGGGTGTGAGGAGTGTGACTGGCTCTCTGGGTGTGTGAGGAGTGTGACTGACTCTCTGGGTGTGTGGGGAGTGTGACTGACTCTCTGGGTGTGGGGAGTGTGACTGAGTCTCTGGGTGTGTGAGGAGTGTGACTGACTCTCTGGGTGTGTGAGGAGTGTGACTGACTCTCTGGGTGTGAGGAGTGTGACTGACTCTCTGGGTGTGCGGAGTGTGACTGACTCTCTGGGTGTGTGAGGAGTGTGACTGACTCTCTGGGTGTGAGGAGTGTGACTGACTCTCTGGGTGTGAGGAGTGTGACTGACTCTATGGGTGTGTGGGGAGTGTGACTGACTCTCTGGGTGTGTGGGGAGTGTGACTGACTCTCTGGGTGTGAGGAGTGTGACTGACTCTCTGGGTGTGTGGGGAGTGTGACTGACTCTCTGGGTGTGAGTAGTGTGACTGACTCTCTGGGTGTGAGGAGTGTGACTGACTCTCTGGGTGTGCGGAGTGTGACTGACTCTCTGGGTGTGTGGGGAGTGTGACTGACTCTCTGGGTGTGAGGAGTGTGACTGACTCTCTGGGTGTGTGGGGAGTGTGACTGACTCTCTGGGTGTGTGAGGAGTGTGACTGACTCTCTGGGTGTGAGGAGTGTGACTGACTCTCTGGGTGTGTGAGGAGTGTGACTGACTCTCTGGGTGTGAGGAGTGTGACTGACTCTCTGGGTGTGTGAGGAGTGTGACTGACTCTCTGGGTGTGAGGAGTGTGACTGACTCTCTGGGTGTGTAAGGAGTATGACTGACTCTCTGGGTGTGTGGGTAGTGTGACTGACTCTCTGGGAGTGAGGAGTGTGACTGACTCTCTGGGTGTGTGGGGAGTGTGACTGACTCTCTGGGTGTGTGAGGCGTGTGACTGACTCTCTGGGTGTGTGGGGAGTGTGACTGACTCTCTGGGTGTGAGGAGTGTGACTGACTCTCTGGGTGTGTGAGGAGTATGACTGACTCTCTGGGTGTGTGAGGAGTGTGACTGACTCTCTGGGTGTGAGGAGTGTGACTGACTCTCTGGGTGTGTGAGGAGTGTGACTGACTCTCTGGGTGTGAGGAGTGTGACTGACTCTCTGGGTGTGTGAGGAGTGTGACTGACTCTCTGGGTGTGAGGAGTGTGACTGACTCTCTGGGTGTGTAAGGAGTATGACTGACTCTCTGGGTGTGTGGGGAGTGTGACTGACTCTCTGGGAGTGAGGAGTGTGACTGACTCTCTGGGTGTGTGAGGAGTGTGACTGACTCTCTGGGTGTGCGCAGAGTGTGACTGACTCTCTGGGTGTGAGGAGTGTGACTGACTCTCTGGGTGTGTGGGGTGTGTGACTGACTCTCCGGGTGTGAGGAGTGTGACTGACTCTCTGGGTGTGAGGAGTGTGACTGACTCTCTTTGTGTGGGGAGTGTGACTGACTCTCTGGGTGTGTGGGGAGTGTGACTGACTCTCTGGGTGTGAGGAGTGTGACTGACTCTCTGGGTGTGTGGGGAGTGTGACTGACTCTCTGGGTGTGAGGAGTGTGACTGACTCTCTGGGTGTGAGGAGTGTGACTGACTCTCTTGGTGTGAGGAGTGTGACTGACTCTCTGGGTGTGTGGGGAGTGTGACTGAAACTCTGGGTGTGTGGGGAGTGTGACTGACTCTCTGGGTGTGTGGGGAGTGTGACTGACTCTCTGGGTGTGTGAGGAGTGTGACTGACTCTCTGGGTGTGAGGAGTGTGACTGACTCTCTGGGTGTGTGAGGAGTGTGACTGACTCTCTGGGTGTGAGGAGTGTGACTGACTCTCTGGGTGTGTGAGGAGTATGACTGACTCTCTGGGTGTGTGAGGAGTGTGACTGACTCTCTGGGTGTGAGGAGTGTGACTGACTCTCTGGGTGTGTGAGGAGTGTGACTGACTCTCTGGGTGTGAGGAGTGTGACTGACTCTCTGGGTGTGTGAGGAGTGTGACTGACTCTCTGGGTGTGAGGAGTGTGACTGACTCTCTGGGTGTGTGAGGAGTATGACTGACTCTCTGGGTGTGTGGGGAGTGTGACTGACTCTCTGGGTGTGAGGAGTGTGACTGACTCTCTGGGTGTGGGGAGTGTGACTGACTCTCTGGGTGTGAGGAGTGTGACTGGCTCTCTGGGTGTGTGAGGAGTGTGACTGACTCTCTGGGTGTGTGGGGAGTGTGACTGACTCTCTGGGTGTGGGGAGTGTGACTGAGTCTCTGGGTGTGTGAGGAGTGTGACTGACTCTCTGGGTGTGTGAGGAGTGTGACTGACTCTCTGGGTGTGAGGAGTGTGACTGACTCTCTGGGTGTGCGGAGTGTGACTGACTCTCTGGGTGTGTGAGGAGTGTGACTGACTCTCTGGGTGTGAGGAGTGTGACTGACTCTCTGGGTGTGAGGAGTGTGACTGACTCTATGGGTGTGTGGGGAGTGTGACTGACTCTCTGGGTGTGTGGGGAGTGTGACTGACTCTCTGGGTGTGAGGAGTGTGACTGACTCTCTGGGTGTGTGGGGAGTGTGACTGACTCTCTGGGTGTGAGTAGTGTGACTGACTCTCTGGCTGTGAGGAGTGTGACTGACTCTCTGGGTGTGCGGAGTGTGACTGACTCTCTGGGTGTGTGAGGAGTGTGACTGACTCTCTGGGTGTGGGGATTGTGACTGACTCTCTGGGTGTGTGGGGAGTGTGACGGACTCTCTGGGTGTGAGGAGTGTGACTGACTCTCTGGGTGTGAGGAGTGTGACTGACTCTCTTGGTGTGAGGAGTGTGACTGACTCTCTGGGTGTGTGGGGAGTGTGACTGACTCTCTGGGTGTGAGGAGTGTGACTGACTCTCTTGGTGTGAGGAGTGTGACTGACTCTCTGGGTGTGTGGGGAGTGTGACTGACACTCTGGGTGTGTGGGGAGTGTGACTGACTCTCTGGGTGTGTGGGGAGTGTGACTGACTCTCTGGGTGTGTGAGGAGTGTGACTGACTCTCTGGGTGTGAGGAGTGTGACTGACTCTCTGGGTGTGTGAGGAGTGTGACTGACTCTCTGGGTGTGTGGGGAGTGTGACTGACTCTCTGGGTGTGGGGAGTGTGACTGAGTCTCTGGGTGTGTGAGGAGTGTGACTGACTCTCTGGGTGTGTGAGGAGTGTGACTGACTCTCTGGGTGTGAGGAGTGTGACTGACTCTCTGGGTGTGCGGAGTGTGACTGACTCTCTGGGTGTGTGAGGAGTGTGACTGACTCTCTGGGTGTGAGGAGTGTGACTGACTCTCTGGGTGTGAGGAGTGTGACTGACTCTATGGGTGTGTGGGGAGTGTGACTGACTCTCTGGGTGTGTGGGGAGTGTGACTGACTCTCTTTGTGTGTGAGGAGTGTGACTGAATCTCTGGGTGTGTGGGGAGTGTGACTGACTCTCTGGGTGTGAGGAGTGTGACTGACTCTCTGGGTGTGAGGAGTGTGACTGACTCTCTGGTTGTGTGGGGAGTGTGACTGACACTCTGGGTGTGTGGGGAGTGTGACTGACTCTCTGGGTGTGTGGGGAGTGTGACTGACTCTCTGGGTGTGTGAGGAGTGTGACTGACTCTCTGTGTGTGAGGAGTGTGACTGACTCTCTGGGTGTGAGGAGTGTGACTGACTCTCTGGGTGTGAGGAGTGTGACTGACTCTCTGGGTTTGTGAGGAGTATGACTGACTCTCTGGGTGTGAGGAGTGTGACTGACTCTCTGGGTGTGAGGAGTGTGACTGACTCTCTGGGTGTGAGGAGTGTGACTGACTCTCTGGGTGTGTGAGGAGTATGACTGACTCTCTGGGTGTGTGGGGAGTGTGACTGACTCTCTGGGTGTGAGGAGTGTGACTGACTCTCTGGGTGTGGGGAGTGTGACTGAGGCTCTGGGTGTGAGGAGTGTGACTGACTCTCTGGGTGTGAGGAGTGTGACTGACTCTCTGGGTGTGTGGGGAGTGTGACTGACTCTCCGGGTGTGAGGAGTGTGACTGACTCTCTGGGTGTGTGAGGAGTGTGACTGACTCTCTGGGTGTGTGAGGAGTGTGACTGACTCTCCGGGTGTGAGGAGTGTGACTGACTCTCTGGGTGTGCGCAGAGTGTGACTGACTCTCTGGGTGTGAGGAGTGTGACTGACTCTCTGGGTGTGTGGGGAGTGTGACTGACTCTCCGGGTGTGAGGAGTGTGACTGACTCTCTGGGTGTGAGGAGTGTGACTTACTCTCTGGGTGTGGGGAGTGTGACTGACTCTCTAGGTGTGTGGGGAGTGTGACTGACTCTCTGGGTGTGAGGAGTGTGACTGACTCTCTGGGTGTGTGGGGAGTGTGACTGACTCTCTGGGTGTGAGGAGTGTGACTGACTCTCTGGGTGTGAGGAGTGTGACTGACTCTCTGGGTGTGTGGGGAGTGTGACTGACACTCTGGGTGTGTGGGGAGTGTGACTGACTCTCTGGGTGTGTGGGGAGTGTGACTGACTCTCTGGGTGTGTGAGGAGTGTGACTGACTCTCTGGGTGTGAGGAGTGTGACTGACTCTCTGGGTGTGTGAGGAGTGTGACTGACTCTCTGGGTGTGAGGAATGTGACTGACTCTCTGGGTGTGTGAGGAGTATGACTGACTCTCTGGGTGTGAGGAGTGTGACTGACTCTCTGGGTGTGAGGAGTGTGACTGACTCTCCGGGTGTGAGGAGTGTGACTGACTCTCTGGGTGTGTGAGGAGTGTGACTGACTCTCTGGGTGTGTGGGGAGTGTGACTGACTCTCTGGGTGTGCGGAGTGTGACTGACTCTCTGGGTGTGAGGAGTGTGACTGACACTCTGGGTGTGTGGGGAGTGTGACTGACTCTCTGGGTGTGGGGAGTGTGACTGACTCTCTGGGTGTGAGGAGTGTGACTGACTCTCTGGTTGTGTGGGGAGTGTTACTGACTCTCTGGGTGTGGGGAGTGTGACTGAATCTCTGGGTGTGGGGAGTGTGACTGACTCTCTGGGTGTGTGGGGAGTGTGACTGACTCTCTGGGTGTGTGAGGAGTGTGACTGACTCTCTGGGTGTGAGGAGTGTGACTGACTCTCTGGGTGTGTGGGGAGTGTGACTGACTCTCTGGGTGTGTGAGGAGTGTGACTGACTCTCTGGGTGTGTGGGGAGTGTGACTGACTCTCTGGGTGTGTGAGGAGTGTGACTGACTCTCTGGGTGTGAGGAGTGTGACCGACTCTCTGGGTGTGAGGAGTGTGACTGACTCTCTGGGTGTGAGGAGTGTGACTGACTCTCTGGGTGTGAGGAGTGTGACTGACTCTCTGGGTGTGAGGAGTGTGACTGACTCTCTGGGTGTAAGGAGTGTGACTGACTCTCTGGGTGTGTGGGGAGTGTGACTGACTCTCTGGGTGTGAGGAGTGTGACTGACTCTCTGGGTGTGTGGGGAGTGTGACTGACTCTCTGGGTGTGAGGAGTGTGACTGACTCTCTGGGTGTGGGGAGTGTGAATGACTCTCGGGGTGTGAGGAGTGTAACTGACTCTCTGGGTGTGGGGAGTGTGACTGAGTCTTTGGGTGTGTGGGGAGTGTGACTGACTCTCTGGGTGTGTGAGGAGTGTGACTGACTCTCTGGGTGTGAGGAGTGTGACTGACTCTCTGGGTGTGTGGGGAGTGTGACTGACTCTCTGGGTGTGTGAGGAGTGTGACTGACTCTCTGGGTGTGAGGAGTGTGACTGACTCTCTGGGTGTGCGGAGTGTGACTGACTCTCTGGGTGTGTGAGGAGTGTGACTGACTCTCTGGGTGTGAGGAGTGTGACTGACTCTCTGGGTGTGAGGAGTGTGACTGACTCTATGGGTGTGTGGGGAGTGTGACTGACTCTCTGGGTGTGTGGGGAGTGTGACTGACTCTCTGGGTGTGAGGAGTGTGACTGACTCTATGGGTGTGTGGGGAGTGTGACTGACTCTCTGGGTGTGAGGAGTATGACTGACTCTCTGGGTGTGAGGAGTGTGACTGACTCTATGGGTGTGTGGGGAGTGTGACTGACTCTCTGGGTGTGAGGAGTGTGATTGACTCTCTGGGTGTGTGGGGAGTGTGACTGACTCTCTAGGTGTGTGGGGAGTGTGACTGACTCTCTGGGTGTGTGGGGAGTGTGACTGACTCTCTGGGTGTGAGGAGTGTGACTGACTCTCTGGGTGTGTGAGGAGTATGACTGACTCTCTGGGTGTGTGAGGAGTGTGACTGACTCTCTGGGTGTGAGGAGTGTGACTGACTCTCTGGGTGTGTGGGGAGTGTGACTGACACTCTGGGTGTGTGGGGAGTGTGACTGACTCTCTGGGTGTGTGGGGAGTGTGACTGACTCTCTGGGTGTGTGAGGAGTGTGACTGACTCTCTGGGTGTGAGGAGTGTGACTGACTCTCTGGGTGTGTGAGGAGTGTGACTGACTCTCTGGGTGTGAGGAGTGTGACTGACTCTCTGGGTGTGTGAGGAGTATGACTGACTCTCTGGGTGTGTGAGGAGTGTGACTGACTCTCTGGGTGTGAGGAGTGTGACTGACTCTCTGGGTGTGTGGGGAGTGTGACTGACTCTCTGGGTGTGAGGAGTGTGACTGACTCTCTGGGTGTGGGGAGTGTGACTGACTCTCTGGGTGTGAGGAGTGTGACTGACTCTCTGGGTGTGTGAGGAGTGTGACTGACTCTCTGGGTGTGTGGGGAGTGTGACTGACTCTCTGGGTGTGGGGAGTGTGACTGAGTCTTTGGGTGTGTGAGGAGTGTGACTGACTCTCTGGGTGTGAGGAGTGTGACTGACTCTCTGGGTGTGCGGAGTGTGACTGACTCTCTGGGTGTGTGAGGAGTGTGACTGACTCTCTGGGTGTGAGGAGTGTGACTGACTCTCTGGGTGTGAGGAGTGTGACTGACTCTATGGGTGTGTGGGGAGTGTGACTGACTCTATGGGTGTGTGGGGAGTGTGACTGACTCTCTGGGTGTGAGGAGTGTGACTGACTCTCTGGGTGTGTGGGGAGTGTGACTGACTCTCTGGGTGTGAGTAGTGTGACTGACTCTCTGGGTGTGAGGAGTGTGACTGACTCTCTGGGTGTGCGGAGTGTGACTGACTCTCTGGGTGTGTGAGGAGTGTGACTGACTCTCTGGGTGTGGGGAGTGTGACTGACTCTCTGGGTGTGTGGGGAGTGTGACTGACTCTCTGGGTGTGAGGAGTGTGACTGACTCTCTGGGTGTGAGGAGTGTGACTGACTCTCTTGGTGTGAGGAGTGTGACTGACTCTCTGGGTGTGTGGGGAGTGTGACTGACACTCTGGGTGTGTGGGGAGTGTGACTGACTCTCTGGGTGTGTGGGGAGTGTGACTGACTCTCTGGGTGTGTGAGGAGTGTGACTGACTCTCTGGGTGTGAGGAGTGTGACTGACTCTCTGGGTGTGTGAGGAGTGTGACTGACTCTCTGGGTGTGAGGAGTGTGACTGACTCTCTGGGTGTGTGAGGAGTGTGACTGACTCTCTGGGTGTGAGGAGTGTGACTGACTCTCTGGGTGTGTGAGGAGTATGACTGACTCTCTGGGTGTGTGGGGTGTGTGACTGACTCTCTGGGTGTGAGCAGTGTGACTGACTCTCTGGGTGTGGGGAGTGTGACTGACTCTCTGGGTGTGAGGAGTGTGACTGACTCTCTGGGTGTGTGAGGAGTGTGACTGACTCTCTGGTTGTGTGGGGAGTGTGACTGACTCTCTGGGTGTGGGGAGTGTGACTGAGTCTCTGGGTGTGTGAGGAGTGTGACTGACTCTCTGGGTGTGTGAGGAGTGTGACTGACTCTCTGGGTGTGAGGAGTGTGACTGACTCTCTGGGTGTGCGGAGTGTGACTGACTCTCTGGGTGTGTGAGGAGTGTGACTGACTCTCTGGGTGTGAGGAGTGTGACTGACTCTCTGGGTGTGAGGAGTGTGACTGACTCTATGGGTGTGTGGGGAGTGTGACTGACTCTCTGGGTGTGTGGGGAGTGTGACTGACTCTCTGGGTGTGAGGAGTGTGACTGACTCTCTGGGTGTGTGGGGAGTGTGACTGACTCTCTGGGTGTGAGTAGTGTGACTGACTCTCTGGGTGTGAGGAGTGTGACTGACTCTCTGGGTGTGAGGAGTGTGACTGACTCTCTGGTTGTGTGGGGAGTGTGACTGACACTCTGGGTGTGTGGGGAGTGTGACTGACTCTCTGGGTGTGTGGGGAGTGTGACTGACTCTCTGGGTGTGTGAGGAGTGTGACTAACTCTCTGTGTGTGAGGAGTGTGACTGACTCTCTGGGTGTGAGGAGTGTGACTGACTCTCTGGGTGTGAGGAGTGTGACTGACTCTCTGGGTGTGTGAGGAGTATGACTGACTCTCTGGGTGTGAGGAGTGTGACTGACTCTCTGGGTGTGAGGAGTGTGACTGACTCTCTGGGTGTGAGGAGTGTGACTGACTCTCTGGGTGTGTGAGGAGTATGACTGACTCTCTGGGAGTGTGGGGACTGTGACTGACTCTCTGGGTGTGAGGAGTGTGACTGACTCTCTGGGTGTGGGGAGTGTGACTGAGGCTCTGGGTGTGAGGAGTGTGACTGACTCTCTGGGTGTGAGGAGTGTGACTGACTCTCTGGGTGTGTGGGGAGTGTGACTGACTCTCCGGGTGTGAGGAGTGTGACTGACTCTCTGGGTGTGTGAGGAGTGTGACTGACTCTCTGGGTGTGTGAGGAGTGTGACTGACTCTCTGGGTGTGCGCAGAGTGTGACTGACTCTCTGGGTGTGAGGAGTGTGACTGACTCTCTGGGTGTGTGGGGAGTGTGACTGACTCTCCGGGTGTGAGGAGTGTGACTGACTCTCTGGGTGTGAGGAGTGTGACTGACTCTCTGGGTGTGGGGAGTGTGACTGACTCTCTGGGTGTGTGGGGAGTGTGACTGACTCTCTGGGTGTGAGGAGTGTGACTGACTCTCTGGGTGTGTGGGGAGTGTGACTGACTCTCTGGGTGTGAGGAGTGTGACTGACTCTCTGGGTGTGAGGAGTGTGACTGACTCTCTGGATGTGTGGGGAGTGTGACTGACACTCTGGGTGTGTGGGGAGTGTGACTGACTCTCTGGGTGTGTGGGGAGTGTGACTGACTCTCTGGGTGTGTGAGGAGTGTGACTGACTCTCTGGGTGTGAGGAGTGTGACTGACTCTCTGGGTGTGTGAGGAGTGTGACTGACTCTCTGGGTGTGAGGAGTGTGACTGACTCTCTGGGTGTGTGAGGAGTATGACTGACTCTCTGGGTGTGAGGAGTGTGACTGACTCTCTGGGTGTGAGGAGTGTGACTGACTCTCTGGGTGTGAGGAGTGTGACTGACTCTCTGGGTGTGTGGGGAGTGTGACTGACTCTCTGGGTGTGAGGAGTGTGACTGACTCTCTGGGAGTGGGGAGTGTGACTGACTCTCTGGGTGTGAGGAGTGTGACTGACTCTCTGGGTGTGTGAGGAGTGTGACTGACTCTCTGGGTGTGTGGGGAGTGTGACTGACTCTCTGGGTGTGGGGAGTGTGACTGAGTCTCTGGGTGTGTGAGGAGTGTGACTGACTCTCTGGGTGTGGGGAGTGTGACTGACTCTCTGCGTGTGTGGGGGGTGTGACTGACTCTCTGGGTGTGAGGAGTGTGACTGACTCTCTGGGTGTGTGGGGAGTGTGATTGACTCTCTGGTTGTGAGGAGTGTGACTGACTCTCTGGGTGTGAGGAGTGTGACTGACTCTCTGGGTGTGTGGGGAGTGTGACTGACACTCTGGGTGTGTGGGGAGTGTGACTGACTCTCTGGGTGTGTGGGGAGTGTGACTGACTCTCTGGGTGTGTGAGGAGTGTGACTGACTCTCTGGGTGTGAGGAGTGTGACTGACTCTCTGGGTGTGTGAGGAGTGTGACTGACTCTCTGGGTGTGAGGAGTGTGACTGACTCTCTGGGTGTGTGAGGAGTATGACTGACTCTCTGGGTGTGTGGAGTGTGACTGACTCTCTGGGTGTGAGGAGTGTGACAGACTCTCTGGGTGTGAGGAGTGTGACTGACTCTCTGGGTGTGGGGAGTGTGACTGACTCTCTGGGTGTGAGGAGTGTGACTGACTCTCTGGGTGTGTGAGGAGTGTGACTGACTCTCTGGGTGTGTGGGGAGTGTGACTGACTCTCTGGGTGTGGGGAGTGTGACTGAGTCTCTGGGTGTGTGAGGAGTGTGACTGACTCTCTGGGTGTGAGGAGTGTGACTGACTCTCTGGGTGTGTGGGGAGTGTGACTGACTCTCCGGGTGTGAGGAGTGTGACTGACTCTCTGGGTGTGTGAGGAGTGTGACTGACTCTCTGGGTGTGTGAGGAGTGTGACTGACTCTCTGGGTGTGCGCAGAGTGTGACTGACTCTCTGGGTGTGAGGAGTGTGACTGACTCTCTGGGTGTGTGGGGAGTGTGACTGACTCTCCGGGTGTGAGGAGTGTGACTGACTCTCTGGGTGTGAGGAGTGTGACTGACTCTCTGGGTGTGGGGAGTGTGACTGACTCTCTGGGTGTGTGGGGAGTGTGACTGACTCTCTGGGTGTGAGGAGTGTGACTGACTCTCTGGGTGTGTGGGGAGTGTGACTGACTCTCTGGGTGTGAGGAGTGTGACTGACTCTCTGGGTGTGAGGAGTGTGACTGACTCTCTGGATGTGTGGGGAGTGTGACTGACACTCTGGGTGTGTGGGGAGTGTGACTGACTCTCTGGGTGTGTGGGGAGTGTGACTGACTCTCTGGGTGTGTGAGGAGTGTGACTGACTCTCTGGGTGTGAGGAGTGTGACTGACTCTCTGGGTGTGTGAGGAGTGTGACTGACTCTCTGGGTGTGAGGAGTGTGACTGACTCTCTGGGTGTGTGAGGAGTATGACTGACTCTCTGGGTGTGAGGAGTGTGACTGACTCTCTGGGTGTGAGGAGTGTGACTGACTCTCTGGGTGTGAGGAGTGTGACTGACTCTCTGGGTGTGTGGGGAGTGTGACTGACTCTCTGGGTGTGAGGAGTGTGACTGACTCTCTGGGAGTGGGGAGTGTGACTGACTCTCTGGGTGTGAGGAGTGTGACTGACTCTCTGGGTGTGTGAGGAGTGTGACTGACTCTCTGGGTGTGTGGGGAGTGTGACTGACTCTCTGGGTGTGGGGAGTGTGACTGAGTCTCTGGGTGTGTGAGGAGTGTGACTGACTCTCTGGGTGTGGGGAGTGTGACTGACTCTCTGCGTGTGTGGGGAGTGTGACTGACTCTCTGGGTGTGAGGAGTGTGACTGACTCTCTGGGTGTGTGGGGAGTGTGATTGACTCTCTGGTTGTGAGGAGTGTGACTGACTCTCTGGGTGTGAGGAGTGTGACTGACTCTCTGGGTGTGTGGGGAGTGTGACTGACACTCTGGGTGTGTGGGGAGTGTGACTGACTCTCTGGGTGTGTGGGGAGTGTGACTGACTCTCTGGGTGTGTGAGGAGTGTGACTGACTCTCTGGGTGTGAGGAGTGTGACTGACTCTCTGGGTGTGTGAGGAGTGTGACTGACTCTCTGGGTGTGAGGAGTGTGACTGACTCTCTGGGTGTGTGAGGAGTATGACTGACTCTCTGGGTGTGTGGAGTGTGACTGACTCTCTGGGTGTGAGGAGTGTGACAGACTCTCTGGGTGTGAGGAGTGTGACTGACTCTCTGGGTGTGGGGAGTGTGACTGACTCTCTGGGTGTGAGGAGTGTGACTGACTCTCTGGGTGTGTGAGGAGTGTGACTGACTCTCTGGGTGTGTGGGGAGTGTGACTGACTCTCTGGGTGTGGGGAGTGTGACTGAGTCTCTGGGTGTGTGAGGAGTGTGACTGACTCTCTGGGTGTGTGGGGAGTGTGACTGACTCTCTGGGTGTGTGAGGAGTGTGACTGACTCTCTGGGTGTGAGGAGTGTGACTGACTCTCTGGGTGTGCGGAGTGTGACTGACTCTCTGGGTGTGTGAGGAGTGTGACTGACTCTCTGGGTGTGAGGAGTGTGACTGACTCTCTGGGTGTGAGGAGTGTGACTGACTCTATGGGTGTGTGGGGAGTGTGACTGACTCTCTGGGTGTGTGGGGAGTGTGACTGACTCTCTGGTTGTGAGGAGTGTGACTGACTCTCTGGGTGTGTGGGGAGTGTGACTGACTCTCTGGGTGTGAGTAGTGTGACTGACTCTCTGGGTGTGAGGAGTGTGACTGACTCTCTGGGTGTGAGGAGTGTGACTGACTCTCTGGTTGTGTGGGGAGTGTGACTGACACTCTGGGTGTGTGGGGAGTGTGACTGACTCTCTGGGTGTGTGGGGAGTGTGACTGACTCTCTGGGTGTGTGAGGAGTGTGACTGACTCTCTGTGTGTGAGGAGTGTGACTGACTCTCTGGGTGTGTGAGGAGTGTGACTGACTCTCTGGGTGTGAGGAGTGTGACTGACTCTCTGGGTGTGTGAGGAGTATGACTGACTCTCTGGGTGTGAGGAGTGTGACTGACTCTCTGGGTGTGAGGAGTGTGACTGACTCTCTGGGTGTGAGGAGTGTGACTGACTCTCTGGGTGTTGGGGAGTGTGACTGACGCTCTGGGTGTGAGGAGTGTGACTGACTCTCTGGGTGTGTGGGGAGTGTGACTGACTCTCTGGGTGTGTGAGGAGTGTGACTGACTCTCTGGGTGTGCGGAGTGTGACTGACTCTCTGGGTGTGTGAGGCGTGTGACTGACTCTCCAGGTGTGTGGGGAGTGTGACTGACTCTCTGGGTGTGGGGAGTGTGACTGAGTCTCTGGGTGTGTGGGGAGTGTTACTGACTCTCTGGGTGTGTGGGGAGTGTGACTGACTCTCTGGGTGTGAGGAGTGTGACTGACTCTCTGGGTGTGAGGAGTGTGACTGACTCTCTGGGTGTGAGGAGTGTGACTGACTCTCTGGTTGTGTGGGGAGTGTGACTGACACTCTGGGTGTGTGGGGAGTGTGACTGACTCTCTGGGTGTGTGGGGAGTGTGACTGACTCTCTGGGTGTGTGAGGAGTGTGACTGACTCTCTGTGTGTGAGGAGTGTGACTGACTCTCTGGGTGTGTGAGGAGTGTGACTGACTCTCTGGGTGTGAGGAGTGTGACTGACTCTCTGGGTGTGTGAGGAGTGTGACTGACTCTCTGGGTGTGAGGAGTGTGACTGACTCTCTGGGTGTGTGGGGAGTGTGACTGACTCTCTGGGTGTGTTGGGAGTGTGACTGACTCTCTGGGTGTGTGGGGAGTGTGACTGACTCTCTGGGTGTGTGAGAAGTGTGACTGACTCTCTGGGTGTGTGAGGAGTGTGACTGACTCTCTGGGTGTGTGGGGAGTGTGACTGACTCTCTGGGTGTTTGGGGAGTGTGACTGACTCTCTGGGTGTGAGGAGTGTGACTGACTCTCTGGGTGTGTGAGGAGTGTGACTGACTCTCTGGGTGTGAGGAGTGTGACTGACTCTCTGGGTGTGAGGAGTGTGACTGACTCTCTGGGTGTGTGAGGAGTGTGACTGACTCTATGGGTGTGTGGGGAGTGTGACTGACTCTCTGGGTGTGAGGAGTGTGACTGACTCTCTGGGTGTGTGAGGAGTGTGACTGACTCTCTGGGTGTGAGGAGTGTGACTGACTCTCTGGGTGTGTGTGGAGTGTGACTGACTCTCTGGGTGTGAGGAGTGTGACTGACTCTCTGGGTGTGAGGAGTGTGACTGACTCTCTGGGTGTGGGGAGTGTACTGAGTCTCTGGGTGTGTGAGGAGTGTGACTGACTCTCTGGGTGTGTGGGGAGTGTGACTGACTCTCTGGGTGTGGTGAGGAGTGTGACTGACTCTCTGGGTGTGAGGAGTGTGACTGACTCTCTGGGTGTGCGGAGTGTGACTGACTCTCTGGTGTGTGAGGAGTGTGACTGACTCTCTGGGTGTGAGGAGTGTGACTGACTCTCTGGGTGTGAGGAGTGTGACTGACTCTCTGGGTGTGTGGGGAGTGTGACTGACTCTCTGGGTGTGTGGGGAGTGTGACTGACTCTCTGGTTGTGAGGAGTGTGACTGACTCTCTGGGTGTGTGGGGAGTGTGACTGACTCTCTGGGTGTGAGTGAGTGTGACTGACTCTCTGGGTGTGAGGAGTGTGACTGACTCTCTGGGTGTGAGGAGTGTGACTGACTCTCTGGTTGTGTGGGGAGTGTGACTGACACTCTGGGTGTGTGGGGAGTGTGACTGACTCTCTGGGTGTGTGGGAGTGTGACTGACTCTCTGGGTGTGTGAGGAGTGTGACTGACTCTCTGTGTGTGAGGAGTGTGACTGACTCTCTGGGTGTGTGAGGAGTGTGACTGACTCTCTGGGTGTGAGGAGTGTGACTGACTCACTGGTGTGTGAGGAGTATGACTGACTCTCTGGGTGTTGAGGAGTGTGACTGACTCTCTGGTGTGAGGTGTGACTGACTCTCTGGGTGTGAGGAGTGTGACTGACTCTCTGGGTGTTGGGAGTGTGACTGACGCTCTGGGTGTGAGGAGTGTGACTGACTCTCTGGGTGTGTGGGGAGTGTGACTGACTCTCTGGGTGTGTGAGGAGTGTGACTGACTCTCTGGGTGTGCGGAGTGTGACTGACTCTCTGGGTGTGTGAGGCGTGTGACTGACTCTCCAGGTGTGTGGGGAGTGTGACTGACTCTCTGGGTGTGGGGAGTGTGACTGAGTCTCTGGGTGTGTGGGGAGTGTTACTGACTCTCTGGGTGTGTGGGGAGTGTGACTGACTCTCTGGGTGTGAGGAGTGTGACTGACTCTCTGGGTGTGTGAGGAGTGTGACTGACTCACTGGGTGTGAGGAGTGTGAATGACTCTCTGGGTGAGCGGGAGTGTGACTGACTCTCTGGGTGTGTGAGGAGTGTGACTGACTCTCTGGGTGTGAGGAGTGTGACTGACTCTCTGGGTGTGAGGAGTGTGAATGACTCTCTGGGGTGTGTGAGGAGTGTGACTGACTCTCTGGGTGTGAGGAGTGTGACTGACTCTCTGGGTGTGAGGAGTGTGAATGACTCTCTGGGTGTGTGGGGAGTGTGAGTGACTCTCTGTGTGTGAGGAGTGTGACTGACTCTCTGGGTGTGAGGAGTGTGACTGACTCTCTGGTGTGAGGAGTGTGACTGACTCTCTGGGTGTGTGAGGTGTGTGACTGACTCTCTGGGTGTGTGGGGAGTGTCGACTGACTCTCTGGGTGTGTGAGGTGTGTGACTGACTCTCTGGTGTGAGGAGTGTGACTGACTCTCTGGGTGTGTGAGGAGTGTGACTGACTCTCTGGGTGTGAGGAGTGTGACTGACTCTCTGGGTGTGTGTGGAGTGTGACTGACTCTCTGGGTGTGAGGAGTGTGACTGACTCTCTGGGTGTGAGGAGTGTGACTGACTCTCTGGGTGTGCGGAGTGTGACTGACTCTCTGGGTGTGTGGGGAGTGTGACTGACTCTCTGGGTGTGAGGGAGTGTGACTGACTCTCTGGGGTGTGAGGAGTGTGACTGACTCTCTGGGTGTGTGGGGAGTGTGACTGACTCTCTGGGTGTGGGGAGTGTGACTGACTCTCTGGGTGTGTGAGGAGTGTGACTGACTCTCTGGGTGGTGTGAGGAGTGTGACTGACTCTCTGGGTGTGTGGGGAGTGTGACTGACTCTCTGGGTGTGAGGAGTGTGACTGACTCTCTGGGTGTGTGAGGAGTGTGACTGACTCTCTGGGTGTGTGGGGAGTGTGACTGACTCTCTGGGTGTGTGAGGAGTGTGACTGACTCTCTGGGTGTGAGGAGTGTGACTGACTCTCTGGGTGTGTGAGGAGTGTGACTGACTCTCTGGGTGTGAGGAGTGTGACTGACTCTCTGGGTGTGTGTGGAGTGTGACTGACTCTCTGGGTGTGAGGAGTGTGACTGACTCTCTGGGTGTGAGGAGTGTGACTGACTCTCTGGTGTGTGCGGAGTGTGACTGACTCTCTGGGTGTGTGGGGAGTGTGACTGACTCTCTGGGTGTGAGGAGTGTGACTGACTCTCTGGGTGTGTGAGGAGTGTGACTGACTCTCTGGGTGTGTGGGGAGTGTGACTGACTCTCTGGGTGTGGCGGAGTGTGACTGACTCTCTGGGTGTGAGGAGTGTGACTGACTCTCTGGGTTTGTGGGGAGTGTGACTGACTCTCTGGGTGTGGGGAGTGTGACTGACTCTCTGGGTGTGAGGAGTGTGACTGACTCTCTGGGTGTGTGGGGAGTGTGACTGACTCTCTGGGTGTGGGAGTGTGGACTGACTCTCTGGGGTGTGGGGGAGTGTGACTGACTCTCTGGTGTGTGGGGAGTGTGACTGACTCTCTGGGTGTGAGGAGTGTGACTGACTCTCTGGGTGTGTGAGGAGTGTGACTGACTCTCTGGTGTGAGGGAGTGTGACTGACTCTCTGGGTGTGTGAGGGAGTGTGACTGACTCTCTGGTGTGTGAGGAGTGTGACTGACTCTCTGGGTGTGTGGGAGTGTGACTGACTCTCTGGGTGTGTGAGGAGTGTGACTGACTCTCTGGGTGTGAGGAGTGTGACTGACTCTCTGGGTTTGTGAGGAGTGTGACTGACTCTCTGGGTAGTGCGCAGAGTGTGACTGACTCTCTGGGTGTGAGGAGTGTGACTGACTCTCTGGGTGTCTCGTGTGTGGGAGTGTGACTGACTCTCTGGGTTGTGTGGAGTGAGTGTTGTGACTGACTCTCTGGGTGTGGGGGTGTGACTGACTCTCTGGGTGTGTGGGAGTGTGACTGACTCTCTGGGTGTGTGAGGAGTGTGACTGACTCTCTGGGTGTGAGGAGTGTGACTGACTCTCTGGGGAATGTGAGGAGTGTGACTGACTCTCTGGGTGTGTGGAGTGTGACTGACTCTCTGGTGTGTGGGGAGTGTGACTGACTGTCTGGGTTGTGTCGGGGGAGTGTGACTGACTCTCTGGGTTGTGAGGAGTGTGACTGACTCTCTGGTTGTGGGGAGTGTGACTGACTCTCTGGGGTGGTGAGGAGTGTGACTGACTCTCTGGGTGTTCGGGAGTGTGACTGACTCTCTGGTCGTGTGTGAGGAGTGTGACTGACTCTCTGGGTGTGTGGAGTGTGACTGACTCTCA
>NW_027139092.1:0-22707 GCF_035084215.1 Heptranchias perlo | reverse complement strand
GACTGCGTGTTGTGGAGGCAGAGGTTCTGCGGAGGACTCTGGCCTATAATAGCCAGCGTACCATGGTTCAGGAGTGTGAGTGTCTGCAGGGTGACGACTGGGTGGTGGGAGACTCGGGCCGGGACACACCAACAAACATGGCGATCAACTCAGGTGCTTCATTCACAAATAAGGCCGTAAAAAATGCAAACCAAGCACCGGGGTTCAACTCTAGAGGGATAGAATTGAAAAGCAATGTTAAACTTGTATGGAACTTCGGTTCAACCACACTTGGAGTACTGTGAACAGTTCTGGTCTCCATATTATAGAAAGGATATGGAGGCACTGGAGAAGGTGCAAAAAAGATTTCCCAGAACGGAGAGGTTCTACCCATCAGGAAAGATTGAGCAGGCTGGGGCTCTTTTCTCTCGAAAAGAGGAGACTGAGGGGTGACCTGATAGAGGTCTTTAAGACTATGAAAGGGTTTGATAGGGTAGATGTAGAGAAGATGTTTCCACTTGTGGGGGAGGCCAAAACTAGGGATAGTCACTAATAAATCCTATCGGGAATTCAGGAGAAACTTCCTTCCCCAAAGAGTGGGTAGAATGTGGAACTCGCTACCACCAGGAGTAGTTGAGGTGAACAACATGGATACATTTAAGGGGAAGCTAAATAAACACATGAGAGAGAATAGAAGGATATGTTGATAGGTTTAGGTGAAGAGGGGTGGGAGGAGGCTCGTGTGGAGCATAAACACCGGCATGGGCCAGTTGGGCCGAATGGCCCGTTTGTGTGCTGTAGACTCGATGTAATTCTACATAATTGCCCCTTAAGCAGCATGGAGGACCCCCCCATCAGCGCTATTTAAAGGGACCATGCAGGATTTACAGGTTAATTGCTGGATTATTGCTTCTGGCTGCTGATGCATTCGCTGTTCGCCAGCATTGTCTTCGTCCCCTACTGCCTCCCACTGCCTCGGGAGCATAAGTCTGGAGGGCCTTTTGCCCCCCCCCCCGCCACCCGCTGATATAGGATGCCCCTCCTCCTGTCCACGTCTTGCACCAAGGTCTCTGGTGCATCAGCAGAGAACCTCTCTCGCAGGCCCGGTACAAACTCAGATCGGCAGATTGGTGAGGTCTGGCATGCAGACTGGAGGATGTGGGATTTAGTGGTGCGCAACCTTTATTCAATGTTTTAACATAACTCAACAGTTTGTAAATATAGGGACGGGACCTGCATCTGTGCTTTCCACGTGCGATGTCTGATCTCCGTTCAGAGTCCATACGGACCCGTATTTTATATTTTGTAAATATCAGAGTCCCGCAAACATTGAGCAGCCCAGTTGTTACTCATTTAAAAATTCCAGAGGTCCCATCATCACCATGCTGCACTATATTGCAGCACAGATTCACTTCCCAATTGACTTCCACCACTTTCTGCAGCAATGCTGCACCTTCCCTTTAAGAGGTGCAGGCTGCCTTTAAGTGGTGCTGGACACTCGGGATATCAGGGCCCCCTGCTGGTGAGCAGCCACTCAACAGCACAGATCGTGCTGGCTGCACGCAACAATCACTGAAATCACCAGGCAGCACGAATGTTACGTGCTGCCTGCATCTCAACGACCAGGCGCAGGTTAATCGCGCGCCGCGACCCCCGCGCCCGGTTTCGGGGGTTATCCAATATAACCCCCATTTATCTCCACCGACACTCCAGTGCTTTATTGCTGGTGATGTTGTCCTTCAGAGAGGTTACACTGAGTTCTCATCTACCTGTTCTAATCAAGGCCTTGGAGAGGGTGCAGAGGAGATTTACTAGAATGGTACCAGGGATGGGGGACTTCAGTTATGTGGAGTGACTGGAGAAGCTGGGGTTGTTCTCCTTGCAGCAGAGAAGGTTGAGGGGAGATTTGATAGAAGTGTTCAAAATCATGAAAGGTTTCGATAGAGTAGATATGGAGAAACTGTTTCCAATGGCAGGAGGGTCGGTAATCAGAGGACACGGATTGAAGAAAATATACAAAAGAACTAGTGGGGAGATGAGGAGACTTTTTTTTTACGCAGCGAGTTGTTAGGATCTGGAACGCACTGCCTGAATGGGTGGTGGAAGCAGATTCAATAATAACTTTCAAAAGGGAATTGGATAAATCATTGAAAAGGAAGAATTTGCAGGGCGATGAGGAAAAAGCAGGGGGAGCGGTGTTATAAACTGGATAGCCCGGTGGTGAAGGATAGAACACTAGAGCCTGGTCTTCAGTTGCTTCCAAGCCTTTATTCACAGAGATTCCCCCTTGCACACACATCATGCTCCGGATCAGCTCTCTTTTCAAAAGGATACAAGAGAGTCCCCAACTGACACACACCACCTGAATACAATTAACACTAATTGATATAAATCACATGATACAATTAACACATAAATGCAAGGACCATCGTTGTTTGAGGTGTGGGAAGACCCAGGGACTTTGGGAGGAAGATACTGGGAGTCTGGAAGACGACTCTTTCGCACCCCACCCTCCCAAAAATAATAGGTGAGTGGGTTGCCGTTCCTCCTCTCTCCACCTGAGCTTCCTGTGATGTGTGTGTCTGTTGATGAGCAGTGACCCTCGCCTGGTGCTGAAAGTGCGTGCTGTACCCTGCAGGTTATCATCAATCCTAACTACGAGGTGGTCGAGTCGGACTACACCAACAACGTCATGAAATGCAGGTGCAAATACGATGGGCATCGCATCTGGACTTACAACTGTCACGTTGGTGAGCAATGCAGGAAAGATACTCTTAAACAAAACGTAAGAAAAGTAATCACTGCCTCCTGCTTCCTGCTGCCCACTGCTGGAGAAACAGTTAACCCTTCAATTATCTTCAGGATCAACCTGAGGGGTCATTTGGCCTCGGGATGTGCCTGTTCACACCAAATGGAACTTGTGGCCTAAAAGGGACAGGTCACAAAGATGTAACTCCGAACTTAGCAGCAGAGGAATACATTGCCCGTTAACGCGGTTTGACGGACGATGTATTACTCTGCTGCTAAGTCTATTTCACAATGTGACGGACAATGTATTACTCTGCTGCTAAGTCTATTACACGGTGTGACGGACAATGTATTACTCTGCTGCTAAGTCTATTACACGGTGTGACGGACAATGTATTACTCTGCTGCTAAGTCTATTACACAGTGTGAGGGACAATGTATTACTCTGCTGCTAAGTCTGTTACACAGTGTGAGGGACGATGTATTACTCTGCTGCTAAGTCTGTTACACGGTGTGACGGACAATGTATTACTCTGCTGCTAAGTCTATTATACAGTGTGAGGGACAATGTATTACTCTGCTGCTAAGTCTATTATACAGTGTGACGGACAATGTATTACTCTGCTGCTAAGTCTATTACACAGTGTGAGGGACAATGTATTACTCTGCTGCTAAGTCTGTTACACAGTGTGAGGGACGATGTATTACTCTGCTGCTAAGTTTAGATTGAACTTTCAATATTGTCGGGGTATGCTAAGGTTCACCGGGGAGAAGGGGGGTGGGGTTTCCTCTCTGACCGACCTCAGATCATGGGGCCCACTCTGCAGGCCAGCCACACTGTGGCCATGTTTGTTTGTTTTTAAATATTAGCAGATCTCCAGTGGCATTGTAAGTCGGACGATGCTCCGCTTCACAAAGGGAGGAGTCTCAAGCCATGTAACGGACACTGCATTCCTCTGCCTCTAAGTTCAAGTTGTGTCTTAGTGACCTGTCCCTTTAAGGCCACGAGGTCCAATTGCTGCAAATCGGCCCATGCAGAGGCCAGTTTTCAGACGAATTCTCCGTCAGGTTGACCCTGAAGATAATGAGAGGGTAAATTGTTTCTCCATCGGTGGGTGGAAGCTGGACGTGATTGGATTTCTTGCTTTCTTTTTAACACTTTTTCTTATGATTGGTCTGCAACTGTGATAAATCGTGAAATCCGGAGTGTGTCAGATGCATGTTAGATCCAAGGAGGGATCATTTTAACCGAACTGGCCCGGGCAGGAATCCCATCGGATCGGGTGGGACACCCATTTTACCCAATATCGCTCTCCGATGGCTTCAATGGAGAGTAAAATCAGGAGGGGTGTAAAACCAGCATTGGGCCCAATCCCGTCAGTTTCCCGACGGGCGGCTTAGGTTAAAATTGCTCCCTAGACTTAAAAAAAAAAGATCAATCTCCAGCAAATAATCACTGTTTCCAAATTGTCAACAGACACGAAAGAAAGCACAGATCCTGTCATCGTCGGCCCCCTCTGAACCACTCGATAAAGTTTGCCTGTGAAACTTCACCTCAAAAGAAGGTTCTAAAATTGAAGCCCTGGCTTGTGTTCACATCATTCGGGGGAAAGAAAAAAAACAATAATTTACAGCCTGGTCAATGCTTCCACCTGCTGGGCGGAGAGAATTAATCGGCCCTGAGGCACGCCGGAAGGTTCTCCCGCACTGCACGTGCTCCGACTGCGGCCTCCGGCGAATCGCAGGGGCTCCACTGCGGTTTAACCGGCGCCTTTGTTGGTGATGCCGACGGTGGTCAGCGCCACTTGCCAGTTTTCGGCGGGGAGACGGTGTTTCGATCGGGCCTTTCCACTTGCTGCCCTGGAACTGAGGTCGGGGGAGGGGGGGGGGGTTTGCGGGGCAGGGTGACCCTGTCTCCTGACAGCCTTCCATTGCCGCCGCCTTTCCTCAGCAAGAGAGAGAGAAGGAGGGGAACTGTCCCGAGTGCCAGCTCGGTAAACCCACCACCACCACCCCCCCCTCCCTGCATCTGAGCCAGCTGTGAGAGCGGAGGTGGTGGTGGTGGGGGGGTTAACCAGATCCGCTGAGGGTGCCAGGCAGACGGGCAGTCCCATCGTCACCACCGCTCCACACAAAAAAAAAACCCGTCAGCGCCATCATAATCTCCCTCTCCTTTCCTTTCCTCCCCCAGGTGGGTCCTTCAGTGCAGAGACGGAGGAGCAATTTGACCACTTTCCCGGACTGATGAGCAACCGCCTGTCTAACTGGTAACACCACGGCGGAGGCTGAGTCTTCAGAAATGCTTACCGAAGGGGATGCCCAGTCAAATACTGTCAGTGGCAGCGACCGACACTGCTCTCGTGGCTGTCAATGCAATCTTGGTGCTACAGTTTCCACCCTAAGGACGAAACGTGCGGAAAAAATACTTGTTGAGTGAAGTTTGCTCCATTCAATTAAGTTGCACGCTGAATCCTGCCCATCTTCCAAAAGAGACACACACACACACACACACGCCAAAATTTCACACCTCAGCTTCAGTCTAAGGCTTCATCTCTCTCACTTCCTTGTTTCTCTGAGCAGGCTGCAGTCGGTGGGCTCGTAAGAATGGCATGGCCAAGCTAGGCTTTCACAGCAGTCCTGCCCAGCGAGGGAGAGAGAGATTTAGCTATACAGACATTCCACACTCGAAGGGTTAATAGATAACAGCCTGATTTAAGAATCTGAATGTTGGATGCTTCGTGAAGGCCGATGTCTGTGGGCCTCTTTGTACCCTATGGTTCCCGTCTGCTTTGTACAGTACCGAATGCTGCAGCAGTACTTCCTGAGGTTGGCTATTTACTTGGAATTAGAAAAACCACTGAGTAATAAAGGAGTTACAGATGACTTGTTCTTTGGTTTTGTCTGAAAGGAGGAAGGTGCCTCGACCGATCGGCTAAGAGCGGGCGAGAGCGTGCGTGCTGCTCTTCGATGAGGATTGAACTGCGAAAGGAGGCTTTGCCTCGCACCTGCCTGGGTTTGAGCCATAAAAAGTGCAAAACAAAGCACCGGGGTTCATTTCCAAAGGAAGAGAATTGAAAAGCAGAGAAGTTATGTTTGCCATATATAAAACCTTGGTTAGATCACACTTGGAGCACTGTGAACAGTTCTGGTCTCCACATTATAAAAAGGATATAAAGGCACAGGAGCAGGCGCAAAAAAAGATTTACTAGGATGATACCAGATCTGAGAGGTTGTAGCTATCAGGAAAGACTGAACAGGCTGGGGCTCTTTTCTCTTAAAAAAGGGAAGACTGAGGGGTGACCCGATAGAGGTCTTTAAGATTATGAAAGGGTTTGATAGGGTAGACGTAGAGAAGATGTTTCCACTTGTGGCAGAGCCAAAATTAGGGGCCATAAATATAAGATAGTCACTAATAAATCTAATAGGGAATTCAGGAGAAACTTCTTTACCCAGAGAGTGGTGAGAATGTGGAACTCGCTACCACAAGGAGCAGTCGAGGCGACCAGCAGAGATGCATTTAAGGGGAAGCTCGATAAGTACATGAGAGAGAAAGGAATATGTTGATAGGGTGAGATGAGGTAAGGTGGGAGGAGGCTCGTGTGGAGCATGAGCAACGACATAGACCTGTTGGGCCGAATGGCCTGTTTCTGTGCTGTAAATTCCATGTAATTCTATGAACCGCACAGTCCAGTTCCTGGGAAAACCGGATATTAAACAGCCAAGTTTTCAATTGCTGCTTTGCATCGATGCTAAGTTTGGAGTTTGAAGTCTGATTTTAATTAGTAACTCATTCCAACACAAAGTGGAGTGAGACTGCCTCCTTCAGAGATTCTCGCTCAGCTTTCTCCTGGTGCAGGGTCAAGGCTTAATGCTAAATTCAGGCCACATGAATACAGTGCCTGCAGGACTAGTGTGAAAAGCCAAACCTGGTTTGCACCGACACTACAGTTAGTGTGAATGCACCTTTTAAAAGCTGGGTTGTGCATGACAGTGCAAGGCCCCAGATCCCTGCTACAGGCAGAGTTCAGGTCGCCCGTGAAAACAAACACAGAAACAGAAAAATAAATCGGAGCAAGTCAAGGAAACCGGGAAATCCATCCCGAGCAGCACCCCGGAAGAGTGCGGACAGGAAGGTTCGGGCCAATGGCAGGGTGCTGTTTCAGGGGCAATGCTGAGCAGAGAATCTCCAACCAGCGGGAGGCCCTGTCGAATCCTTGCCGAGTGACCGGAGACCTTTGTCGGCATCAACGTCATGGCTACCATCTCCTGCCCACTCCAAAAACCAGATGGCAGCAGTGGAGGGGGAGTACCACGTCTGTCCAAACAGGAATCAGGCAGGCTCAGGTAAGCAACCTTTTTTTTAATATATATATATAAAGTACAATGAGATACGGATTCTCAAAGCAAAATTACCAGTGGCTCCGGCCACAAATCGATGGGCCATGAGCTGATTGATGTTTTGCAGTGTTGGGAGTACTTTGCTGGGTTAATCTCCTCCCCCTCCCTCTTCCCCAGATGTACGCATCCCCTGAGGTTTGATTTATTTATTTTTCCTTTTGATCAATCCTCCCCACGTTTTGCCCCCAGGAGCCTTCCTGCGCCGTCGGCTGCCAGCGGGCCAAATGCAGGCAGGCCTCCACAAGTGGTCACTAGTCAGTGCTGCTGAGCAGCCGAAGGCGGCTGGGCCTCTGCTTCTTGCCTCTCGCTGAGGGAGTGGGACCGTCCGGTTCGGTGCTGGGATGAAACAATCCGTGCAGGGGACTGGCACACATCCTGTTCCCCTTGTGTCCCTCGCTCAGAATTAAGCACAGAAAACAGATGCATGAAAGAAAGAAGTTGCATTTATATAGCGCCTTTAACATTGTAAAACGTCCCGAGGCGCTTCACCAGAGCGATTATCAAACAAAATTTGACACCGAGCCACATAAGGAGGTGTTAGGGAAGGTGATCAAAAGCTTGGTCAAAGAGGGAGGTTTGAAGGAGCGTCTTAAAGGAGGAGAGAGAGAAGCAGAGAGGTTTAGGGAGGGAATTCCAGAGCTTCGGGCCGAGGCAGCTGAAGGCACGGCCGCCAATGGTGGAGCGATTAAAATTGGGGATGCGCAAGAGCGCAGAGATCTCGGAGGGTTGGAGGGCTGGAGGAGGTTACAGGGATAGGGAGGGGTGAGGCCATGGAGGGATTTGAAAACAAGGATGAGAATTTTAAAATCGAGGCATTGCTGGACCGGGAGCCAATCCAGGTCAGCGAGCACAGGGGGTGATCGGAGAATGGGACTTGATGCGAGTTAGGATACGGGCAGCAGAGTTTTGGAGGGCGTCCCAAACCACTTTACAGCCAATGAAGTATTTTCTGAAGTGTAGTCACTGTTGTAATGTAGGAAACATGGCAGCCAATTTGTGCACAGCAAGATCCCACAAACAGCATTGTGATAATTGCCAGATAATCTGTTTTAGTGATGTTGGTTGAGGGATAAATATTGTCCAGGACACCGGGGAGAACTCCCCTGCTCCTCTTCGAATAGTTCCATGGAATCTTTTACATCCACCCGAAAGGGCAGACGGGGCCTCAGTCTAACATCTCATCTGTAAGACGGCACCTCCGACAGTGCAGCACTCCCTCAGTACTGGCACCGGGAGTGTCAGCCTCGATTATGCGGTCAAGTCTCTGGAGCGGGAATTGAACCCACAGCCTCCTGACCCAGAGATGAGAGTGCTACCCGCTGAGCTACGGCTGATGCTTGAGCAAACAGGAGGCACTTCCCCATGTAAAGAGTTTCCTCTGGTGTAAAGCGCAGATTCTGTCCAAAGCCCACGTTTTGCCGGCAGGAGTAAATCAGGGAGAGCAACGCTCCGATATCGAGGGCCTCTGATCGAGCTCGTCCACGAATGCCTGTGGTAGGGTTGCCAACTCCGGTTGGACATATTCCTGGAGGTTTCATCACTTTTTTTTTTAAGAAAGAAAAGCAGGGGTTCTCGATTCTTCTGTTCACCACCCAACTTGGAGCCCGGACAGGAGAAAAGCTTTTCCTGACTTGGGCTTGTGTGTCGCACTTCTCTGTTCAGTGAGCTGTGGCGAGCTCGGGTCAGGCTGACCTGAAGAGACCAACGTGAGGCTGGTTCTCTCCTCCAGTGCGTGCATTAGTGCTGGCAGCCAAGTGTGTGTCATCGCCAACCATCGGTAAAGAGGCAGAGTCCGAATCGGAGCTGGGGAATTCTGGATCAGTGTGTGGTTTAAGGCCATGACTGGGGTCCCCGTGCTTGGGGAAGCATTCTGGTTGGTGATTTCGATGTGTGCAGTCCCTGATGGCCTCGCTGGGTGAGGGCGCTGCCCAGAGTGATGCTGAGCCGTACAGACCAGGAGGTCTCAGGTTTGATTCCTGGGGGAACCTGTGCTGAGTTAGTTAGGGCAGGAGCTCGGGAATGAGAATTGATCCCAGCCACGACCCCCCCAACTCCCACCCGCCCCCCCCCCCGCCCTCCCTCCTCGCCCCTGGCCGAGGGAGGGGAAAAGTCAGTCAAGATTTGCTCTCTCTCAGAACACTATCCAGGGACTAATGAAACATGTGTGTGGACATAGAATCATACAGCAAAGAAGGAGGCCATTCGGCCCAGCATGCCTGTGCCAGCTCTTTGAAAAGAGCTGTCCAGTTATCGTCTGAGGTTGGCTGCGATGCTCTCTGCGGTTGAATAGTCCCCTCCCCTAAAGTCACTGTTTAGGCACAATGAATGGCCACTTGGACAAGATGGCGGGCAGCCCGGCAAGAACGAGTTTCATCCAAAGAGAAGAAGGGAGATGATTGAAACGAAATACCAAGTGTCAGTTTGGATGGTGTCGGTGCCCCGCGATGTGAAACAGGCAGAACGTGCAGAATGGCGGGCCAGCCCTCAGAGCGGGCTGAATGGCCAACCGCCTGTTCAAGTGCTGGTCACTGCAGACCCCACCTTGGGTGAGGACAAATGATCAAACAAAATTTGACCTCGAACCCAAGAAGGCGATATTCGGAGAGGTGATCAAACACAGGGACAGGTTTTAAGGAGTGTCTTAAAGGAGGAGAGGGCGGTAGAGAGGCGGAGAGGTTTAGGGAGGGAATTCCGGAGCTTAGGGCCGAGGCAGCTGAAGGCACGGCCGCCAATGGTGGAGCGATTAAAATCAGGGATGTGCAAGAGACCAGAATTGGAGGAGCGCAGAGATCTCGGAGAGTTGAAGGGCTGGAGGAGGTTACGGTGATAGGGAGGGCCGAGGCCATGGAGGGATTTTAACACGAGGATGAGAATTTGAAAACCCTGCCCTGCAGATAGCTGTGGGTGGGGAGGCAGGTATTTACCATTTTACAAAACTGCATTCCCCCTCCCCACTCTGCCCCTTCCCTCATAAAATGAAAGGGTTCTCCTGTTTTCTCCAAGTGAAGCTGAAATGTGCAGGAGTGGGATTTGTTCCATGTTACTGCATCACTGAAACTTGGTGCCAGTGAAGTTATCACTCGGATGCAATACTGAAAGGAATCAACCCCGTTTTGAGATTAAATTAATGTCCAGACATAGTGTCGCCACACCCAAACCTAGTTCCAAGAGTCCTCAACAGCCCCCGACCTAATCAGCGAACGGCTGTAGCAGACGATGAATTTAAAATGGATTTCCCCCGCCCCTTCCTCTCCATAACAGTCCATGTGGCGGCAACTAAAACTTGGCTTGCAAGCCGCAGAAAGTGTTTTGAGCTGGGACGAGAGAAACCTGTGCACTCTTCTGCACCGTCTTGATGTGCGTGTTTTGGGAGGGAGGCGGCCTGAGGTGGTTCTCTATCTCTGCCCAGTAATGTATCAGCGAGAGGCCAGTACCCTTTATCGTGCAGCTCAGCGCTGGGTTTCTGGGAACCTTAAACCACACGTCCATTCTCCGTCCTCCCCCACCACCCCGAGTCCCAGGGATGCCGACTCTTGTTGGGTTACAGTTCCACATTCACCCTGATGTCCTGCAGTCCCCCTCGACCGTGCGGCAATTCTCCCTGCGCGTGTGAGCAGAGCGAGGGAACGATGGCGAATGTGGCGGGGGTGGTGGGGGGTTGGGCATGATATATCCACAGCAGGGCTCGGGACGAGTTTCCCATTTTCCAGGGTTTCAGTTACCTCTTTGTACCAGCTTGCGTGAACTAGTGAACATGGCGTTGATCATGTGACATGTTGGCGCCTCTTGAATTCCTGTGTGTTTTTAAAAGGAAGTATCACTCCTTTACGGGACAGTGTCCTTTTGAGCTGACTGCGACTGGGCTGACTGCCCCCTCTTCCAATTTTTCTCTTCTGAAGGCTCAGAAGGATTTGACTTGAAATTATTTTCCCTGGATCGGAGGAAATGGTAACGGAATCTAATCGAGATTCTCGAAATTCTGAAAGGCTTTGAGAGCGTCAATCGCGAAAGGTTCACAGTGACCAGCTCTTTTCTTTCAACCTCTGGGCACGTTACAATCTATCTAGATATTAGGGAGGTGGGGGCTCAGTCCGGTTGAAAAGGGAGCAAGTGCTTGCCTCCGGCAGTGGGCAAAGAAAACTCCCAAACCCTAACACCAGTTCAAATCCCTCCACGGCCTCGCCCCTCCCTTTCTCTGTAACCTCCTCCATCCCTACAACCCTCTGAGATCTCTGCGCTCCTCCAATTCTGGCCTCTTGCACGTCCCTCACTCCCTCCGCCCCACCATTGGCGGCCGAGCCTTCAGCTGCCTCGGCCCTAAGCTTCTGAATTCCCTCCCGAAACCTCTCCGCCTCTCTCTCTCCTCCTTTCAGACGCTCCTAAAAAACCTACCTCCTTGACCAAGTGTTTGGTCCCCTGCCCTAATATCTCCTTATGTGGCTCTTTTCAGTGAACAAAGACAGTTAAGAGGTGATCGGGTAGAAGTTTGCAGAATTACAGGGGGTTTTGATCAAGTGAATTATTTCCATGGGTCTGTGAGTCGTGCGTCCCATTAATGTCACCACCAAAAGAATGAAGGGAGAGGTTAAGAACTTGATTTTTTTATGTGCAGAGGGTTGTTCGGACAAGGAATGTTCAACCAGAAACAGGGGAGAGCAAAATGCGTAATAGCTTTTAAAAGGGAAGTGAATAAATCTTCGAAAAAGAAAAGACTGAATAAGGGATGGGGCAAGAGCAGGGGAATGGGACTAAAAGGAAAGACATGCATTTCAACAGCACCTTTCACGACCTCAGGACGTCCCAAGGTGTTTCACAGCCAATGAAGAACTTATGAAGTGTAGTCACTGTTGTAATGTAGGAAACACGGCAGCCAATTTGCACACAGCAAGATCCCACAAACAACAATGTGATACTGACCAGATCATCTGTTCGAGTGATGTTGGTTGAGGGATAAATATTGGCCAAAACACCAGAGAGATCTCGCCTCCTCTTCTTCGAATAGCGCCATTTATGTCCACCTGAGAGGGCAGAAGGGGCCTGCTGGATTATTTCACATATATCCTGAATATTTCACTCCACACTCACTGCTTCCCCTCTCCTGAAGGTGCTGATTCTGACTGGGTTCAGTTCTGCACTCACTGGTTCCCCTCCCTCTCCTCCCCTGAAGGTGCTGACTCTGACTGGGTTCAGTTCTACACTCACTGGTTCCCCTCCCTCACCTCCCCTGAAGGTGCTGACTCTGACTGGGTTCAGTTCTACACTCACTGGTTCCCCTCCCTCACCTCCCCTGAAGGTGCTGACTCTGACTGGGTTCAGTTCTACACTCACTGGTTCCCCTCCCTCACCTCCCCTGAAGGTGCTGACTCTGACTGGGTTCAGTTCTACACTCACTGGTTCCCCTCCCTCACCTCCCCTGAAGGTGCTGACTCTGACTGGGTTCAGTTCCACACTCACTGGTTCCCCTCTCTCTCCCCCCCCTGAAGGTGCTGACTCTGACTGGGTTCAGTTCTACACTCACTGGTTCCCCTCCCTCTCCTCCCCTGAAGGTGCTGACTCTGACTGGGTTCAGTTCTACACTCACTGGTTCCCCTCCCTCACCTCCCCTGAAGGTGTTGACTCTGACTGGGTTCAGTTCTACACTCACTGGTTCCCCTCCCTCTCCCCCCCTGAAGGTGCTGACTCTGACTGGGTTCAGTTCTACACTCACTGGTTCCCCTCCCTCTCCTCTCCTGAAGGTGCTGACTCTGACTGGGTTCAGTTCCACACTCACTGGTTCCCCTCCCTCTCCTCCCCTGAAGGTGCTGACTCTGACTGGGTTCAGTTCTACACTCACTGGTTCCCCTCCCTCTCCTCCCCTGAAGGTGCTGACTCTGACTGGGTTCAGTTCCACACTCACTGGTTCCCCTCTCTCTCCTCCCCTGAAGGTGCTGACTCTGACTGGGTTCAGTTCTGCACTCACTGGTTCCCCTCTCTCTCCTCCCCTGAAGGTGCTGACTCTGACTGGGTTCAGTTCAACACTCACTGGTTCCCCTCTCTCTCCCCCCGCTGAAGGTGCTGACTCTGACTGGGTTCAGTTCCACACTCACTGGTTCCCCTCTCTCTCCTCCCCTGAAGGTGCTGACTCTGACTGGGTTCAGTTCTACACTCACTGGTTCCCCTCCCTCACCTCCCCTCCCCTGAAGGTGCTGACTCTGACTGGGTTCAGTTCCACACTCACTGGTTCCCCTCTCTCTCCCCCCCTGAAGGTGCTGACTCTGACTGGGTTCAGTTCCACACTCACTGGTTCCCCTCTCTCTCCCCCCCTGAAGGTGCTGACTCTGACTGGGTTCAGTTCTACACTCACTGGTTCCCCTCCCTCCCCTCCCCTGAAGGTGCTGACTCTGACTGGGTTCAGTTCCACACTCACTGGTTCCCCTCCCTCCCCTCCCCTGAAGGTGCTGACTCTGACTGGGTTCAGTTCTACACTCACTGGTTCCCCTCTCTCTCCCCCCCTGAAGGTGCTGACTCTGACTGGGTTCAGTTCTACACTCACTGGTTCCCCTCCCTCTCCTCTCCTGAAGGTGCTGACTCTGACTGGGTTCAGTTCTACACTCACTGGTTCCCCTCTCTCTCCTCCCCTGAAGGTGCTGACTCTGACTGGGTTCAGTTCCACACTCACTGGTTCCCCTCTCTCTCCTCCCCTGAAGGTGCTGACTCTGACTGGGTTCAGTTCCACACTCACTGGTTCCCCTCTCTCTCCTCCCCTGAAGGTGCTGACTCTGACTGGGTTCAGTTCCACACTCACTGGTTCCCCTCTCTCTCCCCCCCTGAAGGTACTGACTCTGACTGGGTTTAGTTCTACACTCACTGGTTCCCCTCTCTCTCCTCCCCTGAAGGTGCTGACTCTGACTGGGTTCAGTTCTACACTCACTGGTTCCCCTCTCTCCCCCCCTGAAGGTGCTGACTCTGACTGGGTTCAGTTCTACACTCACTGGTTCCCCTCCCTCTCCTCCCCTGAAGGTGCTGACTCTGACTGGGTTCAGTTCCACACTCACTGGTTCCCCTCTCTCTCCCCCCATGAAGGTGCTGACTCTGACTGGGTTCAGTTCTACACTCACTGGTTCCCCTCTCTCTCCCCCCCTGAAGGTGCTGACTCTGACTGGGTTCAGTTCCACACTCACTGGTTCCCCTCCCTCTCCTCCCCTGAAGGTGCTGACTCTGACTGGGTTCAGTTCTACACTCACTGGTTCCCCTCCCTCTCCTCCCCTGAAGGTGCTGACTCTGGCTGGGTTCAGTTCTACACTCACTGGTTCCCCTCCCTCTCCTCCCCTGAAGGTGCTGACTCTGGCTGGGTTCAGTTCTACACTCACTGGTTCCCCTCCTTCTCCTCCCCTGAAGGTGCTGACTCTGACTGGGTTCAGTTCTACACTCACTGGTTCTCCTCCCTCTCCTCCCCTGAAGGTGCTGACTCTGGCTGGGTTCAGTTCTACACTCACTGGTTCCCCTCCTTCTCCTCCCCTGAAGGTGCTGACTCTGACTGGGTTCAGTTCCACACTCACTGGTTCCCCTCTCTCTCCTCCCATGAAGGTGCTGACTCTGGCTGGGTTCAGTTCAACACTCACTGGTTCCCCTCTCTCTCCTCCCCTGAAGGTGCTGACTCTGGCTGGGTTCAGTTCCACACTCACTGGTTCCCCTCTCTCTCCCCCCCTGAAGGTGCTGACTCTGACTGGGTTCAGTTCTACACTCACTGGTTCCCCTCTCTCTCCTCCCATGAAGGTGCTGACTCTGACTGGGTTCAGTTCCACACTCACTGGTTCCCCTCTCTCTCCCCCCCCCTGAAGGTGCTGACTCTGACTGGGTTCAGTTCTACACTCACTGGTTCCCCTCCCTCTCCTCCCCTGAAGGTGCTGACTCTGGCTGGGTTCAGTTCTACACTCACTGGTTCCCCTCCCTCTCCTCCCCTGAAGGTGCTGACTCTGACTGGGTTCAGTTCTACACTCACTGGTTCCCCTCCTTCTCCTCCCCTGAAGGTGCTGACTCTGACTGGGTTCAGTTCTACACTCACTGGTTCCCCTCTCTCTCCTCCCATGAAGGTGCTGACTCTGACTGGGTTCAGTTCTACACTCACTGGTTCCCCTCTCTCTCCTCCCATGAAGTTGCTGACTCTGGCTGGGTTCAGTTCAACATGCTCTGATTTCCCTCCCAGGAAATTGGTGTCAGTGACTGTGGGATTGGTTTTTCCCAGACAGGAGGAGATTGATATCAGTGACTGTGGGATTGGATTATCATAGTATCATGTAAGATTCCTGACATTTGTCCACCCCAGTCCATCACCGGCATCTCCACATCATGGTATGGTACAGCACAGGAGGCTATTCGGCCCATCGTCCCTGCGCCAGCCCATTGAAAGAGCTATCCAATTAGTCCCATTCCCCTGCTCTTTCCCCAGAGCCCTGCAAATTTTTCCCTTCAAGTATTTATCCAATTCCCTTTTGAAAGTTATAATTAAACTTTCAGGCAGTGCATTCCAGATCATTATAACTCGCTGTGTCAAAAAACGTTTCCTCATCTCGCCTCTGGCTCTTTTGCCAATCACCTTAAATCTGTGTCCTCTTGTTACCGAACCTTCAGCCACTGGAAACAGTTTCTCCTTATTTGCTCTATCAAAACCGTTCATGATTTTGAACACCTCAATCAAATCTCCTCTTAACCTTCTCTGTTCTGAGGAGAACTTAGCTTCCCTTTAAATAATGCATTTAAGGGGAAATTAGATTAGCACATGAGGGAGAAAGGAAGAGAAGACTATGCTGATAGGGTTAGATGAGGTGGGGAGGGAGGAGGCTTGTGTGAAGCATAAATACCAGCATAGACCAGTTGGGCCGAATGGCCTGTTTCTGTGCTGTAGACTCGATATAACTCCGAAAGACGGCTCCTTCGACAGTGCAGCGCTCCCTCAGTTGTGCACTGGAGTGTCAAGTTCGATTGTGTGCTCAAGTCCTGGTGTAGGGTTTCCTAACTCAGAGGAAAGAGAGCGACCAACAGCAAATAGCTGATGTGGTTTGCAGACCCAATCCTGTTTATCAGGTCAGGCCTGATTAAAAGGCCCTTTTAGAATTTGCATTTTCCTTGACACTCCTTTAATAGTTGTGATAATCAGAGACAATGAGACTGTGTGTGTCTTGACAGTGGCCAACTTGCCCACATTACAATTTCACAATGCGTAAATATGAGCTGGACAGCCTGAATCTGATGATTGTCGGTAAGTGGGATCCTGAGGTGAGCTGTGCTTCCTTCTCATCCCCCTCCCCTCCCAACAGCGTCCTGGATTATTTTACACTCAGGCGCTGAGCAGATCCCTTTCAGACTGCAACTCAAAAGACTTGCACTTAAACTGCACTGGCCTAGATCCAAATTCAGACAGAAAAGATCAAATAAGTAATGTTTTAGGACACACCGCATTTATATTGGGGCTGTTTTCACTGTGGCAGAGGAGATTCCAGAGTGATTTGCTAGAGGTGTTTAAAATTATGAAGAGACAGGACAGGGTTGATGGAAACAGATTGTTTCCAGGAGTCTGGCACGAGGGGACATCGATTTAAGATTAAATATGAGAGACTTGGGACCAAGATAGAAAGAGATGAAAGACTTGCACCTTCCACTGCCTCAGGACGTCCCAAAGCTCTTTCCAGCCCATGACGTACTTTTGAAGTGTAATCACTGTTGTAGAATGCAGGAGAAACTTTTCCTTTTAACACAGAGGGTCGTTACACTGTGGAATGCCTGACCTGAGTGAGTGATTGAAACAAAGACCATGTCAATATTTAACACTACGTTAAAGAGGTGGGTGAAGGGAAAGGGGAATGAAGGGATATGGGATCAAGTTCTGACGAAAGGTCATCGACCTGAAACGTTAACTCTGTTTCTTTCTCCACAGATGCTGCCTGATTTGCTGAGCTTCTCCAGCATTTTCTGTTTTGATTTGGGATCAGGACGACTGGCTCGTGTGAAGGATGAACACCAAACGGGAGTGGTTGGGCCAAATGGCCTGTTTCCTGTGTCGCAATTTCTACGCAATGTGTGAGCGATTGTGGGCAGGGAGAAATCCAAGAGCAGGCCTCGGGGAGTCACGGGGAGAGCGGGCCTCGGGGAGTCACGGGGAGAGCGGGCCTCGGGGAGTCACGGGGAGAGCGGGCCTCGGGGAGTCACGGGGAGAGCGGGCCTCGGGGAGTCACGGGGAGAGCGGGCCTCGGGGAGTCACGGGGAGAGCGGGCCTCGGGGAGTCACGGGGAGAGCGGGCCTCGGGGAGTCACGGGGAGAGCGGGCCTCGGGGAGTCACGGGGAGAGCGGGCCTCGGGGAGTCACGGGGAGAGCGGGCCTCGGGGAGTCACGGGGAGAGCGGGCCTCGGGGAGTCACGGGGAGAGCGGGCCTCGGGGAGTCACGGGGAGAGCGGGCCTCGGGGAGTCACGGGGAGAGCGGGCCTCGGGGAGTCACGGGGAGAGCGGGCCTCGGGGAGTCACGGGGAGAGCGGGCCTGGGAGAGTCACGGGGAGAGCGGGCCTGGGAGAGTCACGGGGAGAGCGGGCCTCGGGGAGTCACGGGGAGAGCGGGCCTCGGGGAGTCACGGGGAGAGCGGGCCTCGGAGAGTCACGCGGAGAGCGGGCCTGGGAGAGTCACGGGGAAAGCGGGCCTGGGGGAGTCACGGGGAGAGCGGGCCTCGGAGAGTCACGGGGAGAGCGGGCCTCGGAGAGTCACGGGGAGAGCGGGCCTCGGAGAGTCACGGCGAGAGCGGGCCTGGGAGAGTCACGGGGAAAGCGGGCCTCGGGGAGAGCGGGTCTCGGGGAGTCACGGGGAGAGCGGGCCTCGGGGAGTCACGGGGAGAGCGGGCCTCGGGGAGTCACGGGGAGAGCGGGCCTCGGGGAGTCACGGGGAGAGCGGGCCTCGGGGAGTCACGGGTAGAGCGGGCCTCGGGGAGTCACGGGGAGAGCGGGCCGCGGGGAGTCACGGGGAGAGCGGGCCTCGGGGACTCACGGGGAGAGCGGGCCTCGGGGAGAGCGGGCCTCGGGGAGAGCGGGCCTCGGGGAGTCACGGGGAGAGCGGGCCTCGGGGAGTCACGGGGAGAGCGGGCCTCGGGGAGTCACGCGGAGAGCGGGCCTCGGGGAGTCACGGGGAGAGCGGGCCACGGGGAGTCACGGGGAGAGCGGGCCTCGGGGAGTCACGCGGAGAGCGGGCCTCGGGAGTCACGGGGAGAGCGGGCCTCGGGGAGTCACGGGGAGAGCGGGCCTCGGGGAGTCACGGGGAGAGCGGGCCTCGGGGAGAGCGGGCCTCGGGGAGTCACGCGGAGAGCGGGCCTCGGGGAGTCACGGGGAGAGCGGGCCTCGGGGAGTCACGCGGAGAGCGGGCCTCGGGGAGTCACGGGGAGAGCGGGCCTCAGGGAGTCACGGGGAGAGCGGGCCTCGGGGAGTCACGGGGAGAGCGGGCCTCGGGGAGTCACGCGGAGAGCGGGCCTCGGGGAGTCACGCGGAGAGCGGGCCTCGGGGAGAGCGGGCCTCGGGGAGTCACGGGGAGAGCGGGCCTCGGGGAGTCACGGGGAGAGCGGGCCTCGGGGAGTCACGCGGAGAGCGGGCCACGGGGAGTCACGGGGAGAGCGGGCCTCGGGGAGTCACGCGGAGAGCGGGCCTCGGGGAGTCACGCGGAGAGCGGGCCTCGGGGAGTCACGCGGAGAGCGGGCCTCGGGGAGTCACGCGGAGAGCGGGCCTCGGGGAGTCACGCGGAGAGCGGGCCTCGGGGAGTCACGCGGAGAGCGGGCCTCGGGGAGTCACGCGGAGAGCGGGCCTCGGGGAGTCACGCGGAGAGCGGGCCACGGGGAGTCACGGGGAGAGCGGGCCACGGGGAGTCACGGGGAGAGCGGGCCTCGGGGAGTCACGGGGAGAGCGGGCCTCGGGGAGTCACGGGGAGAGCGGGCCTCGGGGAGTCACGGGGAGAGCGGGCCTCGGGGAGTCACGGGTAGAGCGGGCCTCGGGGAGTCACGGGGAGAGCGGGCCTCGGGGAGTCACGGGGAGAGCGGGCCTCGGGGAGTCACGGGGAGAGCGGGCCTCGGGGAGTCACGGGGAGAGCGGGCCTCGGGGAGTCACGGGGAGAGCGGGCCTCGGAGAGTCACGCGGAGAGCGGGCCTGGGGGAGTCACGGGGAAAGCGGGCCTGGGGGAGTCACGGGGAGAGCGGGCCTCGGAGAGTCACGGCGAGAGCGGGCCTCGGAGAGTCACGGCGAGAGCGGGCCTGGGAGAGTCACGGGGAAAGCGGGCCTCGGGGAGAGCGGGCCTCGGGGAGTCACGGGGAGAGCGGGCCTCGGGGAGTCACGGGGAGAGCGGGCCTCGGGGAGTCACGGGGAGAGCGGGCCTCGGGGAGTCACGGGTAGAGCGGGCCTCGGGGAGTCACGGGGAGAGCGGGCCGCGGGGAGTCACGGGGAGAGCGGGCCTCGGGGACTCACGGGGAGAGCGGGCCTCGGGGAGAGCGGGCCTCGGGGAGAGCGGGCCTCGGGGAGTCACGGGGAGAGCGGGCCTCGGGGAGTCACGGGGAGAGCGGGCCTCGGGGAGTCACGCGGAGAGCGGGCCTCGGGGAGTCACGGGGAGAGCGGGCCACGGGGAGTCACGGGGAGAGCGGGCCTCGGGGAGTCACGCGGAGAGCGGGCCTCGGGAGTCACGGGGAGAGCGGGCCTCGGGGAGTCACGGGGAGAGCGGGCCTCGGGGAGTCACGGGGAGAGCGGGCCTCGGGGAGAGCGGGCCTCGGGGAGTCACGCGGAGAGCGGGCCTCGGGGAGTCACGGGGAGAGCGGGCCTCGGGGAGTCACGCGGAGAGCGGGCCTCGGGGAGTCACGGGGAGAGCGGGCCTCGGGGAGTCACGGGGAGAGCGGGCCTCGGGGAGTCACGCGGAGAGCGGGCCTCGGGGAGAGCGGGCCTCGGGGAGTCACGGGGAGAGCGGGCCTCGGGGAGTCACGGGGAAAGCGGGCCTGGGGGAGTCACGGGGAGAGCGGGCCTCGGAGAGTCACGGGGAGAGCGGGCCTCGGGGAGTCACGGGGAGAGCGGGCCTCGGGGAGTCACGCGGAGAGCGGGCCTCGGGGAGTCACGCGGAGAGCGGGCCACGGGGAGTCACGGGGAGAGCGGGCCTCGGGGAGTCACGCGGAGAGCGGGCCTCGGGGAGTCACGCGGAGAGCGGGCCTCGGGGAGTCACGCGGAGAGCGGGCCTCGGGGAGTCACGCGGAGAGCGGGCCTCGGGGAGTCACGCGGAGAGCGGGCCTCGGGGAGTCACGCGGAGAGCGGGCCTCGGGGAGTCACGCGGAGAGCGGGCCACGGGGAGTCACGGGGAGAGCGGGCCACGGGGAGTCACGGGGAGAGCGGGCCTCGGGGAGTCACGGGGAGAGCGGGCCTCGGGGAGTCACGGGGAGAGCGGGCCTCGGGGAGTCACGGGGAGAGCGGGCCTCGGGGAGTCACGGGTAGAGCGGGCCTCGGGGAGTCACGGGGAGAGCGGGCCTCGGGGAGTCACGGGGAGAGCGGGCCTCGGGGAGTCACGGGGAGCGCGGGCCTCGGGGAGTCACGGGGAGAGCGGGCCTCGGGGAGTCACGGGGAGAGCGGGCCTCGGGGAGAGCGGGCCTCGGGGAGTCACGCGGAGAGCGGGCCTCGGGGAGTCACGGGGAGAGCGGGCCTCGGGGAGTCACGGGGAGAGCGGGCCTCGGGGAGTCACGGGGAGAGCGGGCCTCGGGGAGTCACGGGGAGAGCGGGCCTCGGGGAGTCACGGGGAGAGCGGGCCTCGGGGAGTCACGGGGAGAGCGGGCCTCGGGGAGTCACGGGGAGAGCGGGCCTCGGGGAGTCACGGGGAGAGCGGGCCTCGGGGAGTCACGGGGAGAGCGGGCCTCGGGGAGTCACGGGGAGAGCGGGCCTCGGGGAGAGCGGGCCTCGGGGAGTCACGGGGAGAGCGGGCCTCGGGGAGTCACGGGGAGAGCGGGCCTCGGGGAGTCACGGGGAGAGCGGGCCTCGGGGAGTCACGGGGAGAGCGGGCCTCGGGGAGTCACGGGGAGAGCGGGCCTCGGGGAGTCACGGGGAGAGCGGGCCTCGGGGAGTCACGCGGAGAGCGGGCCTCGGGGAGTCACGCGGAGAGCGGGCCTCAGAGAGTCATGTCACGTTGAACCGTCCTCATCCGACGGCCGCAGGCACCCGCGCTCTCCACCAGGGACGAATAATTAGCGACAGGCGCAGCAACCTTGGCTCCTTTCCTTCTCTTTCCCAGCCCAGGGACGCTGATGCCGATGGCAGCATTTCCAACTCCAGCTCCGGATGACGTGGGCTGACTCAGCGCAAGTTGGAGGTGGAACGTCAGAAGAAGGAGAATCGGCCCTTCGATCCCACCAGGGCTCGCCCCTCTCAACACACACCACTTTAAAAAAAACAGATTATCATTATCACATTGCTGTTTGTGGGATCTTGCTGTGCGCAAATTGGCTGCCATGTTTCCTACATTCGAACTTCATTGGCTGTAAAGTGCTTTGGGGCATCCTGAGGTCGTGAAAGGTGCTATATGTCTTTCTTCCACTTTAACTCTCCCAGCTCAATGTGGTTTAGAATCACAGAACAATACAGCACAGAAAGAGGTCATTCGGCCCATCGTGCCTGTGTCGGCTCTTGGAAAGAGCTATCCGATTGGTCCCGCTCCCTTGCTCTTTCCCCAGAGCCCTGTAAATTTTATCCCTTCAAGTATTTATCCAATTCCCTTTCGAAAGTTACTGTTGAATCTGTTTCCACCGCCCATTCACGCAGTGCACTTGGAATGGATTTAGAATTACCCAATCTCTCCAGGCGAGCCTTTCCTATGTCGATAGCTGGGTCGGTCAAAATATGATGCAGGGCTTATATATTACAAAGTTCGTCCATCATGGCCTGACATGCACCCCCACCACCTTAATTCTCCATTTCTACTTTGCTGCCTGGCTTATCGGTCCAGACATTCATCAGTCTTTGGGTGACGACGTTCATTCTGGTTTCTGATTTAAATGTACTTGTGACCAGCTTATGTTTATGGCCCCAGGCCCTGTTAACCTGTTGTAAAGTGATATTCAGGATTTTCGACCTGATCTGAACCAGTCACTTCCCTTCGGTCAATGCTTAATCTTCTCCCTGGACAGAAGAGGTTAAGCTTTTTGACCTGGGTTCTTCTGCTGTGTACAGGTTCAATAAGCCGATGAGACAGCCAAGGCTGTTTTATTGAAAGGGGCTCAATCCCTCCCTCAGATCAAGAACAGAGAAGTAGAAATGACTGCCAGCAATAATAGCAGCCGGACATTTAACGCGGTCGTGTGATGTTCCTATCACCACCATTTTGAAGCAGGAGTAAGGTATGCAAAGTACAGGTGTTAACATCTGTCAGCCATGGCTCAGTGGGCAGCACTCTCACCTCTGTGTCAGAAAGTCATGGGTTCAAGTCCCACTCCAGCGACTTGAGCACAAAATCTAGGCTGATACTCCAGTACCGAGGGAGTGCTGTGCTGCCTTTCGGATGAGACTTTAAACCATTTGCCCTCTCAGGTGGACATAAAAGATCCCATGGCACGATCTCAAA